>NW_027258681.1:0-59564 GCF_045791955.1 Oncorhynchus clarkii lewisi | reverse complement strand
CCTACCTGGTTAAATAAAGGTGTTCTCAACTGGCCTACCTGGTTAAATAAAGGTATTCTCAACTAGCCTACCTGGTTAAATAAAGGTGTTCTCAACTGGCCTACCTGGTTAAATAAAGGTGTTCTCAACTAGCCTACCTGGTTAAATAAAGGTGTTCTCAACTAGCCTACCTGGTTAAATAAAGGTGTTCTCAACTGGCCTACCTGGTTAAATAAAGGTGTTCTCAACTGGCCTACCTGGTTAAATAAAGGTGTTCTCAACTGGCCTACCTGGTTAAATAAAGGTGTTCTCAACTAGCCTACCTGGTTAAATAAAGATATTCTCAACTGGCCTACCTGGTTAATTAAAGGTGTTCTCAACTGGCCTACCTGGTTAAATAAAGGTGTTCTCAACTGGCCTACCTGGTTAAATAAAGGTGTTCTCAACTCGCCTACCTGGTTAAATAAAGGTGTTCTCAACTAGCCTACCTGGTTAAATAAAGGTGTTCTCAACTGGCCTACCTGGTTAAATAAAGGTGTTCTCAACTGGCCTACCTGGTTAAATAAAGGTGTTCTCAACTAGCCTACCTGGTTAAATAAAGGTGTTCTCAACTAGCCTACCTGGTTAAATAAAGGTGTTCTCAACTGGCCTACCTGGTTAAATAAAGGTGTCCTCAACTGGCCTACCTGGTTAAATATAGGTGTTCTCAACTGGCCTACCTGGTTAAATAAAGGTGTTCTCAACTGGCCTACCTGGTTAAATAAAGGTGTTCTCAACTGGCCTACCTGGTTAAATAATGGTGAAATAAAATAAAATACATTTAAAAAATGTGCATGTCAACAATACATGTAAGCCACCAGGAAAAGCCAGTTAGGATGCAATAGTGTAGACAACCCAGTCTAACATTAGAGAGAAACTATCATCATATTTTAGTTGGACCTCACTGTTCCCACAACTTCCATTCTGACAATAACAAACCAGCTAACAGAATAGAAAACCACTTCTGCAAAGAAGTTTCCACATTTCCTCAAAGACTGAAGTGAAACAGACTAATAGCTGTTAGCTAGCTGTGCTCTAACATAGGAGGAGAGTGTATGACAGGATTCATCTTGTATGTGCAGGGGAAGAAAAGGACAGCTAACTGACAGGGTACTACACACACAGGGAGCCCCCTCTGGAAACGCTAACGGAGGCAGAAAAAGACAAGAAGACATCTAAGAGAAGAGGAGCAGGTTGGTAACCTCTAGCTGTTGTTTTACTGCTGAATTAACATGCACCAAAGCTCAATTAGGCACGCTAAAGATGAAACGGACTATCTGCCTCTCTGCCTGTCTGTCTGTCTGTCTGTCTGTCTGTCTGTCTGTCTGTCTGGTGGAGGGTGTGTCGGGCTGAAGTAGAAAAGTAATGTGTGTGTGTCAAAATATGTTTGTGTTGGTTTTAAGTCTGTAGACACTGCATTTTGTGTGTGTGTGTGTGCCAGGGCTAGTAATTACATCTGCGTCATTGTAATTATGTGTGTTTTTATTTACGCTTGGCTGTGGATATGAGTGAACACACTTCACGAGGTGTGTGTTCCAACAGCACCTATGAACCACACAACACATTGTTTACACCTTTTTAATAGTTCGTTTTTCATGACTAATCTATTTCAATATAGGTTTGTGTATCTGTGTACTAGTCGGTTGTCCTCTCTTGTCTCCACTGTATCACCAGGACACATCTGTTTACTAGTCGGTTGTCCTCTTGTCTCCACTGTACCACCAGGACATATCTGTTTACTAGTCGTTGTCCTCTTGTCTCCACTGTACCACCAGGACATATCTGTTTACTAGTCGTTGTCCTCTTGTCTCCACTGTACCACCAGGACACATCTGTTTACTAGTCGTTGTCCTCTTGTCTCCACTGTACCACCAGGACACATCTGTCTACTAGTCGGTTGTCCTCTCTTGTCTTCACTGTACCACCAGGACACATCTGTTTACTAGTCGTTGTCCTCTTGTCTCCACTGTACCACCAGGACACATCTGTTTACTATTCGTTGTCCTCTCTTGTCTCCACTGTATCACCAGGACACATCTGTTTACTAGTCGTTGTCCTCGTCTCCACTGTACCACCAGGACACATCTGTTTACTAGTCGTTGTCCTCGTCTCCACTGTACCACCAGGACACATCTGTTTACTAGTCGTTGTCCTCGTCTCCACTGTATCACCAGGACACATCTGTCTACTAGTCGGTTGTTTTCTCTTGTCTCCACTGTACCACCAGGACACATCTGTTTACTAGTTGTTGTCCTCTTGTCTCCACTGTACCACCAGGACACATCTGTTTACTAGTCGGTTGTGGACACATCTGTTTACTAGTCGTTGTCCTCGTCTACACTGTACCACCAGGACACATCTGTTTACTAGTCGTTGTCCTCTTGTCTCCACTGTACCACCAGGACACATCTGTTTACTAGTCGTTGTCCTCTTGTCTCCACTGTACCACCAGGACACATCTGTTTACTAGTCGTTGTCCTCTCTTGTCTCCACTGTATCACCAGGACACATCTGTTTACTAGTCGGTTGTCCTCTCTTGTCTCCACTGTACCACCAGATAGATTGCTGGGGCGTGAAGGGGCAGTCTGCTGCTCTCCAGGAGCAGAGAAATCACACTCACACACACACACACACACACACACACACACACACACACACACACACACACACACACACACACACACACACACACACACACACACACACACACACACACACACACACACACACACACACAGATGGAGCAAGGTGATGGAAAATGCAGCCTCATCACAGTCCACTCCAGACACCTTCCCTAATGACAGATTTCACAGGAGATATCTCAAGGACAGGCATTTCAGCAGCACACTAGAGCTCTGCAGCTGTGATTCAGGGGGTTCTGGGTGTAATTGTGGCCCCGTTGTTTGTGTTCTGTCCCCTTTGTCATTGTGAAAGGAGTACATTCACAGGTGTACTGACAGAAGACATCACTAGCATAAACAAACTATTCACAGCACCACATTAGAACATGTTATATGCTGTGTGTGTTCTGTGTGTGTTCTGTGTGTGTTCTGTGAGTGCGTTTTTTGTACTTTCTTCCAGTATGTGTCTTTTGAAGCCGGCACCCAAAACATTGAGCTGAGCACGGCAATTTATCTTCCTGTTCTATACATAACAATATTCCATTGGTTTCCCTTAATCATTAGGGCATGATAAACTACCCATGTTAAGGAGAAATCATGTACTGTAATGGCAGCCAATAAGCATTTGTCTATAAAGGTTGTGATTTCTATTCAGACCCCACTATTCTCTCTGTCTGTCTCTCTCCATTGTTTCAGAGCATCTAACAACATCTACTACACTTTAAAGATGATATGATGTGTATTAGAGGTCAACCGATTAATCGGAATGGCCGATTAATTAGGGCCGATTTCTAATTTTCATAACAATCGGTATTTTTAGACACCAATTATAGCCTATTACATTGCACTCCACAAGGAGATTGTGTTACGTGTTACGTGAGTGCAGCAAGGAGCCAAGGTAAGTTGCTAGCTAGCATTAAACTGATCTTATAAAAAACAATCAATCTTAACATAGTCACTAGTTAACTACACATGGTTGATGATATTACTAGTTTATCTAGCTTGTCCTGCGTTGCATATAATCGATGCGGTGCCTGTTCATTTATCATCGAATCACAGCCTACTTCGACAAACTAAATAAGCACTGTTGTTGCACCAATGTTACCGAACCATAAACATCAATGTCTTGCTTAAGATCAATACACAAGTATATCTTTTTAAACCTGCATATTTGGTTAATAATGCCTGCTAACATGAATTTCATTTTAACTAGGGAAATTGTGTCACTTCTCTTGCGTTCCGTGCAAGCAGAGTCAGGGTTTATGCAGCAGTTTGGGCCGCCTGGCTCGTTGCAAACTGTGTGAAGACCACTTCTTCCTAACAAAGACCGTAATTAATTTGCCAGAATTGTAAATAATTATGACATAACGTTGAAGGTTGTGCAATGTAACAGCAATATTTAGACTTAGGGATGCCACCCGTTAGAAAAAATACGGAACGGTCCCGTATTTCACTGAAAGAATAAACATTTTGTTTTCGAGATGATAGTTTCCGGATTTGACCATATTAATAACCTAAGGCTCGTATTTCTGTGTGTTATTATATTATAATTATGTCTATGATTTGATATTTGATAGAGCAGTCTGACTGAGGTGGAAGGCAGCAGCAGGCTCGTAAGCATTCATTCAAAAAGCACTTTCGTGCGTTTTGCCAGCAGCTGTTTATGACTTCAAGCCTATCAACTCCCGAGATTAGGCTGGCAATACTAAAGTGCCTATAAGAACATCCAATAGTCAAAGATATATGAAACACAAATGGTATAGAGAGAAATAGTCCTATAATTCCTATAATAACTACAACCTAAAACTTCTTACCTGGGAATATTGAAGACTCATGTTAAAAGGAACCACCAGCTTTCATATGTTCTCATGTTCTGAGCAAGGAACTTAAACGTTAGCTTTCTTACATGGCACATATTGCACTTTTACTTTCTTCTCCAAAACTTTGTTTTTGCATTATTTAAACCAAATTGAACAGGTTTCATAATTTAATTAAGACTAAATTGATTTTATTGATATATTATAGTAAGTTAAAATAAAAGTGTTCATTCAGTATTGTTGTAATTGTCATTATTACAAATATACAGTGCCTTGCGAAAGTATTCGGCCCCCTTGAACTTTGCGACCTTTTGCCACATTTCAGGCTTCAAACATAAAGATATAAAACTGTATTTTTTTGTGAAGAATCAACAACAAGTGGGACACAATCATGAAGTGGAACGACATTTATTGGATATTTCAAACTTTTTTAACAAATCAAAAACTGAAAAATTGGGCGTGCAAAATTATTCAGCCCCTTTACTTTCAGTGCAGCAAACTCTCTCCAGAAGTTCAGTGAGGATCTCTGAATGATCCAATGTTGACCTAAATGACTAATGATGATAAATACAATCCACCTGTGTGTAATCAAGTCTCCGTATAAATGCACCTGCACTGTGATAGTCTCAGAGGTCCGTTAAAAGCGCAGAGAGCATCATGAAGAACAACGAACACACCAGGCAGATCCGAGATACTGTTGTGAAGAAGTTTAAAGCCGGATTTGGATACAAAAAGATTTCCCAAGCTTTAAACATCCCAAGGAGCACTGTGCAAGCGATAATATTGAAATGGAAGGAGTATCAGACCACTGCAAATCTACCAAGACCTGGCCGTCCCTCTAAACTTTCAGCTCATACAAGGAGAAGACTGATCAGAGATGCAGCCAAGAGGCCCATGATCACTCTGGATGAACTGCAGAGATCTACAGCTGAGGTGGGAGACTCTGTCCATAGGACAACAATCAGTCGTATATTGCACAAATCTGGCCTTTATGGAAGAGTGGCAAGAAGAAAGCCATTTCTTAAAGATATCCATAA
This sequence comes from Oncorhynchus clarkii lewisi, assembly GCF_045791955.1. Lineage (NCBI taxonomy): Eukaryota > Metazoa > Chordata > Actinopteri > Salmoniformes > Salmonidae > Oncorhynchus > Oncorhynchus clarkii. Next base: position 54,071 of record NW_027258681.1, on the reverse strand, counting down.
AAAGTGTCGTTTAAAGTTTGCCACAAGCCACCTGGGAGACACACCAAACATGTGGAAGAAGGTGCTCTGGTCAGATGAAACCAAAATTGAACTTTTTGGCAACAATGCAAAACGTTATGTTTGGCGTAAAAGCAACACAGCTGAACACACCATCCCCACTGTCAAACATGGTGGTGGCAGCATCATGGTTTGGGCCTGCTTTTCTTCAGCAGGGACAGGGAAGATGGTTAAAATTGATGGGAAGATGGATGGAGCCAAATACAGGACCATTCCGGAAGAAAACCTGATGGAGTCTGCAAAAGACCTGAGACTGGGACGGAGATTTGTCTTCCAACAAGACAATGATCCAAAACATAAAGCAAAATCTACAATGGAATGGTTCAAAAATAAACATATCCAGGTGTTAGAATGGCCAAGTCAAAGTCCAGACCTGAATCCAATCGAGAATCTGTGGAAAGAACTGAAAACTGCTGTTCACAAATGCTCTCCATCCAACCTCACTGAGCTCGAGGTGTTTTGCAAGGAGGAATGGGAAAAAATTTCAGTCTCTCGATGTGCAAAACTGATAGAGACATGCCCCAAGCGACTTACAGCTGTAATCGCAGAAAAAGGTGGCGCTACAAAGTATTAACTTAAGGGGGCTGAATAATTTTGCACGCCCAATTTTTCAGTTTTTGATTTGTTAAAAAAGTTTGAAATATCCAATAAATGTCGTTCCACTTCATGATTGTGTCCCACTTGTTGTTGATTCTTCACAAAAAAATACAGTTTTATATCTTTATGTTTGAAGCCTGAAATGTGGCAAAAGGTCGCAAAGTTCAAGGGGGCCGAATACTTTCGCAAGGCACTGTATATATAAAAATTGTCCGATTAATCGGCATCGGCTTTTTTTGGTCCTCCAATAATCGGTATCGGTGTTGAAAAATCATAATCGGTCGACCTCTATTGTGTATAGCCCCTGTATACAAATACAACCTTGAGCATGCACACACTATAACCCCCCCCCCCCCCACACACACACACACACACACCCTGACTGTATTAGGCAGAGTCACTCCCTCAGGGAACAAAGCCAGCGGGGGACAGAGAGCGAGGGAACAACTTCAGTAGCACACACACAGCGGCAGCAGTATAATCAATTCAGTATCACGATATCTCTAACAATTAGTCACGCCTTCTAGCCTCACACACCGCTACAAAACGCCAGTCCTGTCATCTCTATCCACACAGACATCTCCATCAAATACCAATGCTTACAGTGAAGAACATGTACACAAAGAACTAGCTATTAGCTAAGTCTCCCCAAATCACAATCCATCCCCTTCAGCCTTCATGTCATACAGACACTAATACACAGACCTCTCTTCTCAAAGCAACTCAACTCATCAACACAAAGTCACTCGCTGTAGTCAAACTATTCAGCATTCTTTCCTTGCTACAGTGTTATCCATGCTAGCAGAGATAGTCGGCGGTGGTAGGGGTTCAAACGTAAACCCAGAGTATTTACCATGCCGTGGAGGGCCCCTGGCCAGGCCTGTGTAGTGTCCCTCAGCTGGGCCCCTGGGAAGTACTGCTCGTCATGTGTGTGTCAACACAGTCCTAAAGCTACTGTACCATCACACACGCGCCACCATCACTGTTGACATCACGGTCCATGGCCATGCTGACAAGGCCAGAGTGTGTGTGTATGTTCGATAGCAAGCGTGTGTGTGTATGTGTGTGAGCAAGCGCGAGAGAGCGAGAGAAAGCGTGTATGTATAAGAGAGAGAGTGTGTGTGTGTGTGTGTGTGTGTGTGTGTGTGTGCGAGTGTGTGTGGTCGCAGTATCCCAAAAGCAGCAGCAGACGTCTTGTTCAAGAACCAGTGATAATAACCCTGATGAAAACACAGCAAGAAGCTTCCCTCAGCATCGGTCCTTCCTGTACTCATGTTTCTCTCTCTCTCTCTCTCCTCCCTCTCCCTCTCTCTCTCACTCCTCCCTCTCTCTCTCCTCTCACTCTCTCTCCTCCCTCTCTCTCTCCTCTCACTCTCTCTCTCCTCCCTCCCTCTCTCTCTCTCCTCCCTCTCTCTCTCCTCCCTCTCTCTCTCTCTCTCCTCACTCTCACTCTCTCTCTCCTCACTCTCTCTCGCTCTCTCTCTCTCCTCACTCTCTCACTCACTCTCTCTCTCCTTTCTCTCTCTCTCTTCGTTTCTGCCTGCGCACAAATTCACATAATCCCGGTTTTCTCATTTCCCGCATCACCATGACAACAGAGCGCAGTAGCATCCCGACCCTCTGGTTGAGGGCTGAAGCAGGAAGCCAGCAGTACACACGTACATCCACACAACGTCATTCATCACAACAACACTAGCCACTGTCTATGCAGCAGTGATATATTCCCATACAAACAAATCCATCCATTCTGTGCCAAACAAAAACCAGTTCTATACCGTACCATGCAGTGTCTCGTCTCTCTGACCCTCTCACACGTCTTTCCCTGGAGGCCAGAGAGTCAAGTCTGGTTTGAAACATGCCCATTGTGTGTGTGACTCTGTTACCCTGACTAGCCCCGTGCCCCAGACACACACAGAGTCCAATGACAAACTCAATGACGCAGGGTGTTGATGACGTCACATAGCCACACAGGGCGCTGTGTGAGTGAAACCATGCCTCTTTATTTTGCCCTCGTTCCCCTCATTCCATCTCTCTCTACATACCTGCTCTTCTGTTATTCATCAGTCAGGCTAGTTAGGCTATATTCTACCATCTAGGTCTAGTCCTCATCTGTTCCATACAGCATCTGCTCTCTCTCTCTCTCCCTCCATTCTCTCCCCCTTCTTCTTCTCTCCCTTCTTTTTTTCTCTCTGCGTCATTATCACCGGCTGCCTGCCAGAGAGAGAGAAAGAGAGAGAGACATAGAGAGAGAAAGAGAGAGATACAGCGAGAGAGAAAGAGAGAGAGACATAGAGAGAGAAAGAGAGAGACATAGAGAGAGAAAGAGAGAGAGACAGTGAGAGAGAAAGAGAGAGATACAGCGAGAGAGAAAGAGAGAGATACAGCGAGAGAGAAAGAGAGAGAGACATAGAGAGAGAAAGGACAGGAGAAGAGGAGATAGAGGACACGGGTACAGGACTGCCACTACACACACACACACACACACACACACACACACACACACACACAGTGGAATACATCAACAAAAGGTGGACATTCATACATCACACAACGGTCCTCATTGATATTCAGAGATTTTCTGATGATTAGAGATTCTGGTTGAATATTTGATTTCTATGTATATTTAAAAGGCTGCCAATCAGACTGTGGTGTTATTTTTTAGAATGTGTTATTAATTCTGTTGCTTTAGGGCAAACAGGATGTTGAGGAACCTGAAGGCATTGGCCTTTTATCAATTAGATTTGCTCTCTTTGAAAAAGGTGAAAGGAAATGGAGGAGAGTGACCATGGAAGGAAAGGCGCTTGCTTGAAATGAGACGGTCCTTCTCAACTCGCGCATCATCAGGTAAATGAGGTTTCCAGAGGCAGATCCCAAAACAAATGACGTTTCCAGGGGCGGATCCCAAAATAAATGACGTTTCCAGGGGCGGATCCCAAAATAAATGACGTTTCCAGGGGTGGATCCCAAAACAAATGACGTTTCCAGGGGCGGATCCCAAAATAAATGACGTTTCCAGGGGCGGATCCCAAAATAAATGACGTTTCCAGGGGCGGATCCCAAAACAAATGACGTTTCCAGGGGCGGATCCCAAAACAAATGACGTTTCCAGAGGCGGATCCCAAAACAAATGTTGTTTCCAGGGGCGGATCCCAAAACAAATGACGTTTCCAGAGGCGGATCCCAAAATAAATTATGTTTCCAGGGGCGGATCCCAAAATAAATTACGTTTCCAGGGGCGGATCCCAAAATAAATGACGTTTCCAGGGGCGGATCCCAAAATAAATGACGTTTCCAGGGGCAGATCCCAAAATAAATGACGTTTCCAGGGGCGGATCCCAAAATAAATGACGTTTCCAGGGGTGGATCCCAAAATAAATGACGTTTCCAGGGGCAGATCCCAAAATAAATGACGTTTCCAGAGCCACAATGTGTCAGCTAGCACTGTGTTGTGTCCGGTAACTATTAAACACACTTACAGAGCCACAATGGACGCCTAGTGTCAGCTAGCACTGTGCTGTGTCTGGTAACTATTAAACACACTTACAGACTACCATGCCGTGATGTCCAGCCCCAAGAGAGTGCGAGGAAACCAAAGCAGTATTTGTCACTAAACACAGCCAGCGATGCATGGCCCAACCAGGAGACAGCCGGCTGAACTCTGCTCATCACTTACACACCATTACAGAGCCCCAATGGCGCCTATTGTCAACTAGCATTGTGTTGTGCTAGTGTCTGTCTTGTAACTGCCTGTCCAGTGGGCTCTGATGTGGGGGGCTGGGGAGTGTGTTAGGGTTGGTGAGGGGTGTGGGTGTTGATAGGACCTGTCATTGGGGTGATGTTCAGAGAGTAGGTGCTCAACCACAGCCTGAAACACACACACTAGGGAGTGTGCATGCATACCTGGGGATTTACACACACACACACACACACACACACACACACACACACACACACACACACACACACACACACACACACACACACACCTCTCCTCATCCCTGACCTTACCACTTCCTTTCCTTAGCATGAGAGGGGAGCCACACACAGGCACAACATGATTGCTAATTTCAGGGACTGATAGTTTTGGTGTTTGCACTTGCCCCAAGTCACTGACTCACACACACACACACACACACACACACACACACACACACACACACACACACACACACACACACACACACACACACACACACACACACACACACACACACACACACACACACACACACACACACACACACACAGAGCAAGCATGCTAACAGAGCACCCAACAGAGAGCTAGTATGCTAACAGAACACCCAACAGAGAGCTAGTATGCTAACAGAGCACCCACAGAGAACTAGCATGCTAACAGAGCACCCAACAGACAACCAGTATGCTAACAGAGCACCCAACAGAGAGCTAGTATGCTAACAGAGCACCCAACAGAGAGCTAGCATGCTAACAGAGCACCCAACAGAGAGCTAGTATGCTAGGAGAGCACCCAGCAGAGAGGTAGTATGCTAACAGAGCACCCACAGAGAACTAGCATGCTAACAGAGCACCCACAGAGAGATAGTCTGCTAACAGAGCACCCACAGAGAACTAGCATGCTAACAGAGAACACACAGAGAGCTAGCATTCTAACAGAGCACCCACAGAGAGCTAGCATGCTAACAGAGCACCCACAGAGAGCTAGCATGCTAGAGCAAAACACACTTCAATAGCTGTTGTTATAGCTGTGGGGTAGCCCAGTCTAGCCCAGGAAAGGACAAGGGAGGATAACGGGGAGAAGTGAGAAGAGACAAAGAGGGATCACCATGGTCACAGTCAGCCAAGGGAAACCAGGGAGATTTCTCTCTCCTGTCAGAGGGAAGTGAGGCCGGGGGGTGAGGGAATTCCTAGAGGAACTACAAGGGCTGTCCCTGCCTAACCCCTAAAGGGCTGTCCCTGCCTAACCCCTACCCTCTAAAGGACTGTCACTGCCTGACCCCTAAAGGACTGTCCCTGCCTAACTCCTACCCCCTAAAGGACTGTCCCTGCCTGACCCCTACCCTCTAAAGGACTGTCCCTGTCTGACCCCTAAAGGACTGTCCCTGCCTAACCCCTACCCCCTAAAGGACTGTCCCTGCCTGACCCCTACCCTCTAAAGGACTGTCTCTGCCTGACCCCTAAAGGACTGTCCCTGCCTGACCCCTACCCGCTAAAGGACTGTCCCTGCCTGACCAACTAAAGGACTGTCCCTGCCTGACCCCTAAAGGACTGTCCCTGCCTGACCCCTACCCTCTAAAGGACTGTCCCTGCCTGACCCCTAAAGGACTGTCCCTGCCTGACCCCTACCCTCTAAAGGACTGTCCCTACCTGACCCCTACCCTCTAAAGGACTGTCCCTGCTTGACCCCTACCCTCTAAAGGACTGTCCCTGCCTGACCCCTACCCTCTAAAGGACTGTCACTGCCTGACCCCTACCCCCTAAAGGACTGTCCCTGCTTGACCCCTAAAGGACTGTCCCTGCCTGACCCCTAAAGGACTGTCCCTGCCTGACCCCTACCCTCTAAAGGACTGTCCCTGCCTGACTCGCTAAAGGACTGTCTCTGCCTGACCCCTACCCTCTAAAGGACTGTCTCTGCCTGACCCCTAAAGGACTGTCCCTGCCTGACCCCTACCAGCTAAAGGACTGTCCCTGCCTGACCCACTAAAGGACTGTCCCTGCCTGACCCCTAAAGGACTGTCCCTGCCTGACCCCTACCCTCTAAAGGACTGTCCCTGCCTGACCCCTAAAGGACTGTCCCTGCCTGACCCCTACCCTCTAAAGGACTGTCCCTGCCTGACCCCTACCCTCTAAAGGACTGTCCCTGCCTGACCCCTAAAGGGCTGTCCCTGCCTGACCCCTACCCGCTAAAGGACTGTCCCTGCCTGACCCACTAAAGGACTGTCCCTGCCTGACCCCTACCCGCTAAAGGACTGTCCCTGCCTGACCCCTAAAGGACTGTCCCTGCCTGACCCCTAAAGGGCTGTCCCTGCCTGACCCCTACCCTCTAAAGGACTGTCCCTGCTTGACCCCTACCCTCTAAAGGACTGTCCCTGTCTGACCCCTACCCTCTAAAGGACTGTCCCTGCCTGACCCACTAAAGGACTGTCCCTGCCTGACCCCTACCCGCTAAAGGACTGTCCCTGCCTGACCCCTAAAGGACTGTCCCTGCTTGACCCCTACCCTCTAAAGGACAGTCCCTGCCTGACCCCTACCCTCTAAAGGACTGTCCCTGCCTAACCCCTAAAGGACTGTCCCTGCCTGACCCCTACCCTCTAAAGGACTGTCCCTGCTTGACCCCTACCCTCTAAAGGACTGTCCCTGCCTGACCCCTAAAGGACTGTCCCTGCCTAAGCCCTAAAGGACTGTCCCTGCCTAACCCCTAAAGGACTGTCCCTGCCTGACCCCTAAAGGACTGTCCCTGCTTGACCCCTACCCCCTAAAGGACTGTCCCTGCCTGACTCCTACCCTCTAAAGGACTGTCCCTGCCTGACCCCTACCCTCTAAAGGACTGTCCCTGCCTGACCCCTAAAGGACTGTCCCTGCTTGACCCCTACCCTCTAAAGGACTGTCCCTGCCTGACCCCTACCCCCTAAAGGAGTGTCCCTGCCTGACCCCTACCCTCTAAAGGACTGTCCCTGCCTGACCCCTACCCTCTAAAGGACTGTCCCTGCCTGACCCCTACCCTCTAAAGGACTGTCCCTGCCTGACCCCTTCCCTCTAAAGGACTGTCCCTGCCTGACCCCTACCATCTAAAGGACTGTCCCTGCCTGACCCCTAAAGGGCTGTCCCTGCCTGACCCCTACCCCCTAAAGGACTGTCCCTGTCTGACCCCTAAAGGACTGTCCCTGCCTAACCCCTACCCCTAAAGGACTGTCCCTGCCTAACCCCTAAAGGACTGTCCCTGCCTGACCCCTAAAGGACTGTCCCTGCCTGACCCCTACCCTCTAAAGGACTGTCCCTGCCTGACCCCTACCCTCTAAAGGACTGTCCCTTCCTGACCCCTACCCCCTAAAGGACTGTCCCTACCTGACCCCTACCCTCTAAAGGACTGTCCCTACTTGACCCCTACCCCCTAAAGGACTGTCCCTACCTGACCCCTAAAGAACTGTCCCTGCCTACCCCCTAAAGGGCTGTCCCTGCCTGACCCCTACCCCCTAAAGGACTGTCCCTGTCTGACCCCTAAAGGACTGTCCCTGCCTAACCCCTACCCCTAAAGGACTGTCCCTGCCTAACCCCTAAAGGACTGTCCCTGCCTGACCCCTAAAGGACTGTCCCTGCTTGACCCCTACCCTCTAAAGGACTGTCCCTGCCTGACCCCTACCCTCTAAAGGACTGTCCCTACCTGACCCCTACCCCCTAAAGGACTGTCCCTACCTGACCCCTACCCTCTAAAGGACTGTCCCTACTTGACCCCTACCCCCTAAAGGACTGTCCCTACCTGACCCCTAAAGAACTGTCCCTGCCTACCCCCTAAAGGACAGTCCCTGCCTGACCCCTACCCTCTAAAGGACTGTCCCTGCCTGACCCCTACCCGACCCCTACCCGCTAAAGGACTGTACCTGCTTGACCCCTACCCTCTAAAGGACTGTCCCTGCCTGACCCCTAAAGGACTGTCCCTGCTTGACCCCTACCCTCTAAAGGACTGTCCCTGCCTGACCCCTAAAGGACTGTCCCTGCCTGACCCCTACCCTCTAAAGGACTGTCCCTGCCTGACCCCTACCCTCTAAAGGACTGTCCCTACCTGACCCCTACCCCCTAAAGGACTGTCCCTACCTGACCCCTACCCTCTAAAGGACTGTCCCTACCTGACCCCTACCCCCTAAAGGACTGTCCCTACCTGACCCCTAAAGGACTGTCCCTGCCTACCCCCTAAAGGACAGTCCCTGCCTGACCCCTACCCTCTAAAGGACTGTCCCTGCCTGACCCCTTCCCTCTAAAGGACTGTCCCTGCCTGACCCCTACCATCTAAAGGACTGTCCCTGCCTGACCCCTAAAGGGCTGTCCCTGCCTGACCCCTACCCCCTAAAGGACTGTCCCTGTCTGACCCCTAAAGGACTGTCCCTGCATAACCCCTACCCCTAAAGGACTGTCCCTGCCTAACCCCTAAAGGACTGTCCCTGCCTGACCCCTAAAGGACTGTCCCTGCTTGACCCCTACCCTCTAAAGGACTGTCCCTGCCTGACCCCTAAAGGACTGTCCCTGCTTGACCCCTACCCTCTAAAGGACTGTCCCTGCCTGACCCCTAAAGGACTGTCCCTGCCTGACCCCTACCCTCTAAAGGACTGTCCCTACCTGACCCCTACCCCCTAAAGGACTGTCCCTACCTGACCCCTACCCTCTAAAGGACTGTCCCTACTTGACCCCTACCCCCTAAAGGACTGTCCCTACCTGACCCCTAAAGGACTGTCCCTGCCTACCCCCTAAAGGACAGTCCCTGCCTGACCCCTACCCTCTAAAGGACTGTCCCTGCCTGACCCCTACCCGCTAAAGGACTGTACCTGCTTGACCCCTACCCTCTAAAGGACTGTCCCTGCCTGACCCCTAAAGGACTGTCCCTGCCTGACCCCTACCCTCTAAAGGACTGTCCCTGCCTGACCCCTACCCTCTAAAGGACTGTCCCTACCTGACCCCTACCCCCTAAAGGACTGTCCCTACCTGACCCCTACCCTCTAAAGGACTGTCCCTACCTGACCCCTACCCCCTAAAGGACTGTCCCTACCTGACCCCTAAAGGACTGTCCCTGCCTACCCCCTAAAGGACAGTCCCTGCCTGACCCCTACCCTCAAAAGGGCTGTCCCTGCCTGACCCCTACCCTCTAAAGGACTGTCCCTACCTGACCCCTACCCCCTAAAGGACTGTCCCTACCTGACCCCTACCCCCTAAAGGACTGTCCCTGCCTGACCCCTAAAGGACTGTCCCTACCTGACACCTACCCCCTAAAGGACTGTCCCTGCCTGACCCCTACCCTCTAAAGGACTGTCCCTGCCTGACCCCTAAAGGACTGTCCCTACCTGGCCCCTACCCTCTAAAGGACTGTCCCTGCCTACCCCCTAAAGGACAGTCCCTGCCTGACCCCTACCCTCTAAAGGACTGTCCCTGCCTGACCCCTACCCGCTAAAGGACTGTCCCTGCTTGACCCCTACCCTCTAAAGGACTGTCCCTGCCTGACCCCTAAAGGACTGTCCCTGCTTGACCCCTACCCTCTAAAGGACTGTCCCTGCCTGACCCCTAAAGGACTGTCCCTGCCTGACCCCTACCCGCTAAAGGACTGTCCCTGCCTGACCCCTACCCTCTAAAGGACTGTCCCTACCTGACCCCTACCCCCTAAAGGACTGTCCCTACCTGACCCCTACCCTCTAAAGGACTGTCCCTACCTGACCCCTACCCCCTAAAGGACTGTCCCTACCTGACCCCTAAAGGACTGTCCCTGCCTACCCCCTAAAGGACAGTCCCTGCCTGACCCCTACCCTCTAAAGGGCTGTCCCTGCCTGACCCCTACCCTCTAAAGGACTGTCCCTGCTTGACCCCTACCCTCTAAAGGACTGTCCCTGTCTGACCCCTACCCTCTAAAGGACTGTCCCTGCCTGACCCACTAAAGGACTGTCCCTGCCTGACCCCTACCCGCTAAAGGACTGTCCCTGCCTGACCCCTAAAGGACTGTCCCTGCTTGACCCCTAGCCTCTAAAGGACAGTCCCTGCCTGACCCCTACCCTCTAAAGGACTGTCCCTGCCTAACCCCTAAAGGACTGTCCCTGCCTGACCCCTACCCTCTAAAGGACTGTCCCTGCTTGACCCCTACCCTCTAAAGGACTGTCCCTGCCTGACCCCTAAAGGACTGTCCCTGCCTAAGCCCTAAAGGACTGTCCCTGCCTAACCCCTAAAGGACTGTCCCTGCCTGACCCCTAAAGGACTGTCCCTGCTTGACCCCTACCCCCTAAAGGACTGTCCCTGCCTGACTCCTACCCTCTAAAGGACTGTCCCTGCCTGACCCCTACCCTCTAAAGGACTGTCCCTGCCTGACCCCTAAAGGACTGTCCCTGCTTGACCCCTACCCTCTAAAGGACTGTCCCTGCCTGACCCCTACCCCCTAAAGGACTGTCCCTGCCTGACCCCTACCCTCTAAAGGACTGTCCCTGCCTGACCCCTACCCTCTAAAGGACTGTCCCTGCCTGACCCCTACCCTCTAAAGGACTGTCCCTGCCTGACCCCTTCCCTCTAAAGGACTGTCCCTGCCTGACCCCTACCATCTAAAGGACTGTCCCTGCCTGACCCCTAAAGGGCTGTCCCTGCCTGACCCCTACCCCCTAAAGGACTGTCCCTGTCTGACCCCTAAAGGACTGTCCCTGCCTAACCCCTACCCCTAAAGGACTGTCCCTGCCTAACCCCTAAAGGACTGTCCCTGCCTGACCCCTAAAGGACTGTCCCTGCTTGACCCCTACCCTCTAAAGGACTGTCCCTGCCTGACCCCTAAAGGACTGTCCCTGCTTGACCCCTACCCTCTAAAGGACTGTCCCTGCCTGACCCCTACCCTCTAAAGGACTGTCCCTTCCTGACCCCTACCCCCTAAAGGACTGTCCCTACCTGACCCCTACCCTCTAAAGGACTGTCCCTACTTGACCCCTACCCCCTAAAGGACTGTCCCTACCTGACCCCTAAAGAACTGTCCCTGCCTACCCCCTAAAGGACAGTCCCTGCCTGACCCCTACCCTCTAAAGGACTGTCCCTGCCTGACCCCTACCCGCTAAAGGACTGTACCTGCTTGACCCCTACCCTCTAAAGGACTGTCCCTGCCTGACCCCTAAAGGACTGTCCCTGCTTGACCCCTACCCTCTAAAGGACTGTCCCTGCCTGACCCCTAAAGGACTGTCCCTGCCTGACCCCTACCCTCTAAAGGACTGTCCCTGCCTGACCCCTACCCTCTAAAGGACTGTCCCTACCTGACCCCTACCCCCTAAAGGACTGTCCCTACCTGACCCCTACCCTCTAAAGGACTGTCCCTACCTGACCCCTACCCCCTAAAGGACTGTCCCTACCTGACCCCTAAAGGACTGTCCCTGCCTACCCCCTAAAGGACAGTCCCTGCCTGACCCCTACCCTCTAAAGGACTGTCCCTGCCTGACCCCTTCCCTCTAAAGGACTGTCCCTGCCTGACCCCTACCATCTAAAGGACTGTCCCTGCCTGACCCCTAAAGGGCTGTCCCTGCCTGACCCCTACCCCCTAAAGGACTGTCCCTGTCTGACCCCTAAAGGACTGTCCCTGCCTAACCCCTACCCCTAAAGGACTGTCCCTGCCTAACCCCTAAAGGACTGTCCCTGCCTGACCCCTAAAGGACTGTCCCTGCTTGACCCCTACCCTCTAAAGGACTGTCCCTGCCTGACCCCTAAAGGACTGTCCCTGCTTGACCCCTACCCTCTAAAGGACTGTCCCTGCCTGACCCCTAAAGGACTGTCCCTGCCTGACCCCTACCCTCTAAAGGACTGTCCCTACCTGACCCCTACCCCCTAAAGGACTGTCCCTACCTGACCCCTACCCTCTAAAGGACTGTCCCTACTTGACCCCTACCCCCTAAAGGACTGTCCCTACCTGACCCCTAAAGGACTGTCCCTGCCTACCCCCTAAAGGACAGTCCCTGCCTGACCCCTACCCTCTAAAGGACTGTCCCTGCCTGACCCCTACCCGCTAAAGGACTGTACCTGCTTGACCCCTACCCTCTAAAGGACTGTCCCTGCCTGACCCCTAAAGGACTGTCCCTGCTTGACCCCTACCCTCTAAAGGACTGTCCCTGCCTGACCCCTAAAGGACTGTCCCTGCCTGACCCCTACCCTCTAAAGGACTGTCCCTGCCTGACCCCTACCCTCTAAAGGACTGCCCCTACCTGACCCCTACCCCCTAAAGGACTGTCCCTACCTGACCCCTACCCTCTAAAGGACTGTCCCTACCTGACCCCTACCCCCTAAAGGACTGTCCCTACCTGACCCCTAAAGGACTGTCCCTGCCTACCCCCTAAAGGACAGTCCCTGCCTGACCCCTACCCTCTAAAGGGCTGTCCCTGCCTGACCCCTACCCTCTAAAGGACTGTCCCTACCTGACCCCTACCCCCTAAAGGACTGTCCCTACCTGACCCCTACCCCCTAAAGGACTGTCCCTGCCTGACCCCTAAAGGACTGTCCCTACCTGACACCTACCCCCTAAAGGACTGTCCCTGCCTGACCCCTACCCTCTAAAGGACTGTCCCTGCCTGACCCCTAAAGGACTGTCCCTACCTGACCCCTACCCTCTAAAGGACTGTCCCTGCCTACCCCCTAAAGGACAGTCCCTGCCTGACCCCTACCCTCTAAAGGACTGTCCCTGCCTGACCCCTACCCGCTAAAGGACTGTCCCTGCTTGACCCCTACCCTCTAAAGGACTGTCCCTGCCTGACCCCTAAAGGACTGTCCCTGCTTGACCCCTACCCTCTAAAGGACTGTCCCTGCCTGACCCCTAAAGGACTGTCCCTGCCTGACCCCTACCCTCTAAAGGACTGTCCCTGCCTGACCCCTACCCTCTAAAGGACTGTCCCTACCTGACCCCTACCCCCTAAAGGACTGTCCCTACCTGACCCCTACCCTCTAAAGGACTGTCCCTACCTGACCCCTACCCCCTAAAGGACTGTCCCTACCTGACCCCTAAAGGACTGTCCCTGCCTACCCCCTAAAGGACAGTCCCTGCCTGACCCCTAACCTCTAAAGGGCTGTCCCTGCCTGACCCCTACCCTCTAAAGGACTGTCCCTACCTGACCCCTACCCCCTAAAGGACTGTCCCTGCCTGACCCCTACCCTCTAAAGGACTGTCCCTACCTGACCCCTACCCCCTAAAGGACTGTCCCTGCCTGACCCCTGTCCCTAACACCTACCCCCTAAAGGACTGTCCCTGCCTGACCTGACACCTACCCCTACCCCCTAAAGGACTGTCCCTGCCTGACCCCTACCCTCTAAAGGACTGTCCCTACCTGACACCTACCCCCTAAAGGACTGTCCCTGCCTGACCCCTAAAGGACTGTCCCTACCTGACACCTACCCCCTAAAGGACTGTCCCTGCCTGACCCCTACCCTCTAAAGGACTGTCCCTGCCTGACCCCTACCCCCTAAAGGACTGTCCCTACCTGACCCCTACCCTCTAAAGGACTGTCCCTACTTGACCCCTACCCCCTAAAGGACTGTCCCTACCTGACCCCTAAAGGACTGTCCCTACCTGACCCCTACCCTCTAAAGGACTGTCCCTGCCTGACCCCTACCCTCTAAAGGACTGTCACTGCCTGACCCCTACCCCCTAAAGGACTGTCCCTGCTTGACCCCTAAAGGACTGTCCCTGCCTGACCCCTAAAGGACTGTCCCTGCCTGACCCCTACCCTCTAAAGGACTGTCCCTGCCTGACCCCTAAAGGACTGTCCCTGCCTGACCCCTACCCTCTAAAGGACTGTCCCTGCCTGACCCCTAAAGGACAGTCCCTACCTGACCCCTACCCTCTAAAGGACTGTCCCTGCCTGACCCCTAAAGGACAGTCCCTACCTGACCCCTACCCTCTAAAGGACTGTCCCTACCTGACCCCTACCCTCTAAAGGACTGTCCCTGCCTGACCCCTAAAGGACTGTCCCTACCTTACCCCTACCCTCTAAAGGACTGTCCCTGCCTGACTCCTACCCTCTAAAGGACTGTCCCTGCCTGACCCCTACCCCCTAAAGGACTGTCCCTGCCTGACCCCTAAAGGACTGTCCCTACCTGACACCTACCCCCTAAAGGACTGTCCCTGCCTGACCCCTACCCTCTAAAGGACTGTCCCTGCCTGACCCCTACCCTCGAAAAAGGATGGTCATGGCGCTCAGCTAAGACAATGACCATGACACATCACAAGGAGTGTTCCCTCACTCTCCTCTCCCAGACAAATACTATACAGATGTAGGATCTTAATTTGAGCCAGTTTGCTAGAGTAGAAAAATGATCCTGCAGCAAAAGGGAATGTGAATTATTAAGTGGATTATAATTAAAGAAAAACATTAAATCAAATCAAATCAAATCAAATCAAATCAAATTTTATTTGTCACATACACATGGTTAGCAGATGTTAATGCGAGTGTAGCGAAATGCTTGTGCTTCTAGTTCCGACAATGCAGTAATAACAAGTAATCTAACTAACAATTCCAAAACTACTGTCTTGTACACAGTGTAAGGCAGGGGTGTCAAAGTCAAATGGACGGAGGGCCAAATAAAAAAATCAGCTACAAGACGAGGGCCGGACTGTTCGAATGTTCATTGAAAAATTTTTAAATGACGCATATAGTCTAGTGAACCTAATTGAACCTACTGAAAACCTAACAAATATATTACAATATGATCAGATAAATAAAGCAATATTTTCTTATGGCTCTGTCAGTAATCTTTAATTTTCAACAGACACAAAAGACAAATTTCCTTTATATAAATATCCCCATAACATGAACATTAAATGAAAGAAACCGGTATTCAAGGCACCATCAGTAGACTATATTTTCTATTTTAGCAAAAGTGGGCTAAATTTACTTCAAAGAAAAAACAATAATAGCAATTTTCTATCATCCACTCAACTGAAATATTTTTAAAATATAATTGGATTGAAATACAAAAAAATAAAGTGCAAAAATCTATTAATCAAAAACAACACTTTGTTTAAGGAGAAGTAACATGCAGTGAAAACAAATATTAAATTTTAACTTTTAAACTTGAACTGAGTAAAAACTCTAAATATGTGATTGCACAGTAATGTTCACTTGTTTGAGGTTGAGGGTGATACTTGGTGGTGTCCCATCTTTTCCACAAGTTCATCAATGTTCGGGGTAAGGCTCTGAGCTGAAGAAATCCTCAGAATTGAGTGGAGGTGTTCAGCAGTAAGTCGACTTCTGTGTGATGTTTTGTTCAGGTTCATCAAAGAAAACAGTTGTTCACACAGGTATGTGCTGCCAAACATAGACAACGTTTGAGCAGCCTGGATGCGCAGCTGGGGCATTGTGCCGGGGAGGAAACGGGCGAACTCCGCAGCACCCACTGCCGCATATTTTGCCCTCAGTGCATCATTGCATTGGAGGTCAATCAACTCCATTTGGAAGTTTGGTGGTGAGCTTTCCACGTCAACAGCAAATGGGTTACCGAGCAGTTCCAACCTGCTTTTTTGTGCTTCAAAGTCAGCAAATCGGCGTCGAAAGTCAGCGGCAAGCATACCTATTTTATCAGCCAACTGTGTGCTCGGGAACGCACTGGTAGAGAGCTTCTCTTTCATGGTCTGGCAGCTGGGAAAGTGGCTCAAATTTTCTTTCCGCATCTGCGTCTCCCACAGAGTCAGTTTGGTTTTAAATGCCTTCACTGTACTGTACATATCAGAGATGACACGATCCCGACCCTGCAGCTGCAAGTTTATTGCATTCAGATGACTCGTAATGTCACACAGAAAAGCCATTTCACACAGAAACATTTTGTCTCGGAGTTGTGTTGTGTCTTTCCCTTTGCTGTCCAAGAACAGACAAATCTCCTCACGAAGCTCGAAACATCTTTGAAGCACCTTTCCCTGGCTTAGCCATCGCACCTCTGTGTGATAAGGCAAATCACCATGCTCCGTTTCTAACTCCGTCAGAAATGCCTTGAACTGGCGGTGATTCAAACCTTTGGCTCTGATAAAGTTAACTGTGCGCGTGATGATGCTCATTACATGCTCCATTTTCAAGGCTTTACCGCACAACGCTTCCTGGTGTATGATACAATGATAAGCTGTCAGCTCACCTGTCGCGTTTTCCTCTTGCATCTTTTCCCGTATCTTCGCCACCAGTCCGCTCCTGTGTCCACACATCGCAGGTGCTCCGTCGGTTGTCAAACCCACGAGTTTTTCCCAAGGCAGCTCCATCTCATTTACACATCTTGACACCTCTTCATACAAATCATGCCCCGTAGTTGTGCCATGCATAGGACGTAAAGCCAAAAACTCCTCTGTCACGCTTAGGTTGGAGTCCACTCCGCGGATGAAAATTGACAACTGGGCAATGTCAGAAATGTCGGTGCTCTCATCCACAGCCAAGGAATATGCAATAAAATCTTTTCCCTTTTTCACAAGCTGCTCTTTTAGATTGATGGACAACTGGTCTACTCTCTCGGCAATGGTGTTTCTGCTCAGACTCACATTTAAAAAGAGTTGCCTTTTTTCTGGGCAAACTTCGTCACAAACTTTAATCATGCAGTTTTTGATGAAATCCCCCTCCGTAAATGGCCGGGCTGATTTAGCGATCTCTTCTGCCAAAATAAAACTGGCCTTGACAGCAGCCTGGCCTTGTGATTTGGCTTTTTTGAACAGAGCCTGTCGAGATTTGAGGCCTCGTTTTAATTCCTCTGCCTTTTGTAGCCTTTGTTCCATGTCCATATTCTTGTTTTTGTCCGCGTGTTTCGTTTCATAATGTCGTCTCAGATTATACTCTTTCAGTACCGCCACACTTTCTCCACACAGAAGACACACAGGTTTTCCAGCTACCTTCGTGAACATATACTCCGACTCCCACCTTGTTTGAAACCCCCGGTTCTCAGTATCCACCTTCCGTTTTGCCATTTTTGATGGGTATCTGAAAGTTA
The DNA here is from genome assembly GCF_045791955.1 of Oncorhynchus clarkii lewisi. Lineage (NCBI taxonomy): Eukaryota > Metazoa > Chordata > Actinopteri > Salmoniformes > Salmonidae > Oncorhynchus > Oncorhynchus clarkii. The sequence goes on along the minus strand of NW_027258681.1, from coordinate 36,779 downwards.
ATTTTACTGTGATGCTGACGACTGCTGTGCCAATAAATATTGAAATGAAGCAGCCTACTGCTCGGTGCGTCACCTTTGCATTGTGGGAAATGTAGTATTGGTGCGTGTAAAAGATCTGCGGGCTGCCGGCTTGCTGCGGGCCGGTTCTAATAATAAATCAAGATCATCCCAGGGGCCGTAAAAAACCTTCTTGCGGGCCGGATGTGGCCCGCGGGCCTTGACTCTGACATATGTGGTGTAAGGGGATAAAGAATATGTACATAAGGATATATGAATGAGTGATGGTACAGAGCAGCATAGGCAAGATACAGTAGATGGTATCGGGTACAGTATGTACAAATGAGATGAGTATGTAAACAAAGTGGCATAGTATAGTATAAAGTGGCTAGTGATACATGTATTACATAAGGATACCGTCGATGATATAGAGTACAGTATATACGTATGCATATGAGATGAATAATGTAGGGTAAGTAACATTTATATAAGGTAGCATTGTTTAAAGTGGCTAGTGATATATTTACATCATTTCCCATAGGGGTTGATACATTTTTCATTAGGGTAAAACAAGTATGATATTTTAAAAGTGGAACTAACAAACTTTAGAAGCTTTTTTAAACCTTGAATACAATGAAAGTTTTAATTTCCTGCTTTGTAGGATAATTCTCAGCAACAAAAGAGTGATCAGATTAAGATCCTACATTTGTACATGTGCATGTTCTGTAGCTCAACAAATAGGAACATAAGAGCACACACACACACACACACACACACACACACACACACACACACACACACACACACACACACACACACACACACACACACACACACACACACACACACACACACACACACACACACACACACACACACACACACACACACAGCACCTTGGGGCAGCACTCAGATGCTTGATCCCCACTCAGAAGTGATCCTCTCAGGTCATTCTAAATTATACCTGGTGGGGGGTGGCGGGGGTTGAGAGGGTAATTCAGTTGTATGGCACATTCCCCTCTAAACCCTCAATGGACTGGTCCACTTTACCAGAGTCCCAACTGACAAACTGTCAATCAAGAGTCTTTGAAGGCCCTCCACCTCCCTGCCTTGTGATGTTTTTATGATAAGAGTGAAGAGAGACAGGTTCAGAACAGTGAAGAGTCTAATATTTCAGGGGAGTGAGAGAGAGACAGGTTCAGAACAGTGAAGTGTCTAATATTTCAGGGGAGTGAGAGAGAGAGAGACAGGTTCAGAACAGTGAAGAGTCTAATATTTCAGGGGAGTGAGAGAGAGAGACAGGTTCAGAACAGTGAAGAATCTAATATTTCAGGGGAGTGAGAGAGAGAGAGACAGGTTCAGAACAGTGAAGAGTCTAATATTTCAGGGGAGTGAGAGAGAGAGAGACAGGTTCAGAACAGTGAAGAGTCTAATATTTCAGGGGAGTGAGAGAGAGACAGGTTCAGAACAGTGAAGAGTCTAATATTTCAGGGGAGTGAGAGAGAAAGAGACAGGTTCAGAACAGTGAAGAGTCTAATATTTCAGGGGAGTGAGAGAGAGAGAGACAGGTTCAGAACAGTGAAGTCTAATATTTCAGGGGAGTGAGAGAGAGACAGGTTCAGAACAGTGAAGAGTCTAATATTTCAGGGGAGTGAGAGAGACAGGTTCAGAACAGTGAAGAGTCTAATATTTCAGGGGAGTGAGAGAGAGACAGGTTCAGAACAGTGAAGAGTCTAATATTTCAGGGGAGTGAGAGAGAGAGAGACAGGTTCAGAACAGTGAAGAGTCTAATATTTCAGGGGAGTGAGAGAGAGAGAGACAGGTTCAGAACAGTGAAGAGTCTAATATTTCAGGGGAGTGAGAGAGAGACAGGTTCAGAACAGTGAAGAGTCTAATATTTCAGGGGAGTGAGAGAGAGAGAGAGAGACAGGTTCAGAACAGTGAAGAGTCTAATATTTCAGGGGAGTGAGAGAGAGACAGGTTCAGAACAGTGAAGAGTCTAATATTTCAGGGGAGTGAGAGAGAGAGAGAGAGACAGGTTCAGAACAGTGAAGAGTCTAATATTTCAGGGGAGTGAGAGAGAGAGAGACAGGTTCAGAACAGTGAAGAGTCTAATATTTCAGGGGAGTGAGAGAGAGAGAGACAGGTTCAGAACAGTGAAGAGTCTAATATTTCAGGGGAGTGAGAGAGAGACAGGTTCAGAACAGTGAAGAGTCTAATATTTCAGGGGAGTGAGAGAGAGAGAGACAGGTTCAGAACAGTGAAGTCTAATATTTCAGGGGAGTGAGAGAGAGACAGGTTCAGAACAGTGAAGAGTCTAATATTTCAGGGGAGTGAGAGAGAGAGAGACAGGTTCAGAACAGTGAAGAGTCTAATATTTCAGGGGAGTGAGAGAGACAGGTTCAGAACAGTGAAGAGTCTAATATTTCAGGGGAGTGAGAGAGAGACAGGTTCAGAACAGTGAAGAGTCTAATATTTCAGGGGAGTGAGAGAGAAAGAGACAGGTTCAGAACAGTGAAGAGTCTAATATTTCAGGGGAGTGAGAGAGAGAGAGACAGGTTCAGAACAGTGAAGTCTAATATTTCAGGGGAGTGAGAGAGAGACAGGTTCAGAACAGTGAAGAGTCTAATATTTCAGGGGAGTGAGAGAGAGAGAGACAGGTTCAGAACAGTGAAGAGTCTAATATTTCAGGGGAGTGAGAGAGAGACAGGTTCAGAACAGTGAAGAGTCTAATATTTCAGGGGAGTGAGAGAGAGAGAGACAGGTTCAGAACAGTGAAGAGTCTAATATTTCAGGGGAGTGAGAGAGAGACAGGTTCAGAACAGCGAAGAGTCTAATATTTCAGGGGAGTGAGAGCGAGACAGGTTCAGAACAGTGAAGAGTCTAATATTTCAGGGGAGTGAGAGAGAGACAGGTTCAGAACAGTGAAGAGTCTAATATTTCAGGGGAGAGAGAGAGAGAGACAGGTTCAGAACAGTGAAGAGTCTAATATTTCAGGGGAGTGAGAGAGAGAGACAGGTTCAGAACAGTGAAGAGTCTAATATTTCAGGGGAGTGAGAGAGAGAGAGACAGGTTCAGAACAGTGAAGAGTCTAATATTTCAGGGGAGTGAGAGAGAGACAGGTTCAGAACAGTGAAGAGTCTAATATTTCAGGGGAGTGAGAGAGAGAGAGACAGGTTCAGAACAGTGAAGAGTCTAATATTTCAGGGGAGTGAGAGAGAGAGAGACAGGTTCAGAACAGTGAAGAGTCTAATATTTCAGGGGAGTGAGCGAGAGAGAGACAGGTTCAGAACAATGAAGAGTCTAATATTTCAGGGGAGTGAGAGAGAGACAGGTTCAGAACAGTGAAGAGTCTAATATTTCAAGGGAGTGAGAGAGAGAGAGACAGGTTCAGAACAGTGAAGTCTAATATTTCAGGGGAGTGAGAGAGAGAGAGAGAGACAGGTTCAGAACAGTGAAGAGTCTAATATTTCAGGGGAGTGAGAGAGAGAGAGACAGGTTCAGAACAGTGAAGAGTCTAATATTTCAGGGGAGTGAGAGAGAGAGAGACAGGTTCAGAACAGTGAAGAGTCTAATATTTCAGGGGAGTGAGAGAGAGAGAGACAGGTTCAGAACAGTGAAGAGTCTAATATTTCAGGGGAGAGAGAGAGACAGGTTCAGAACAGTGAAGAGTCTAATATTTCAGGGGAGAGAGAGAGACAGGTTCAGAACAGTGAAGAGTCTAATATTTCAGGGGGGTGAGAGAGAGAGAGACAGGTTCAGAACAGTGAAGAGTCTAATATTTCAGGGGAGAGAGAGAGACAGGTTCAGAACAGTGAAGAGTCTAATATTTCAGGGGGGTGAGGGAGAGACAGAGGAATGCTAAAATAGGGAGTCTGATGGGAGTGATTTTAGGAATTCAAAGGGGGAGTGGTGTTTAGGACAGAATTGATGACTCACACAATCATATCCCTACAGAAACCACACAGGCCCTGTGTGAATGATTTAATTCCTGGAAATACTGGCTGATTAGAAACATCTCCATCTAAAGACATTTGGTCCACTCAGGGCCCAGACACAGCTAAGAGACAGTATGACCTCCCTAGTTGTTTCTTGTGAGCCGTTGAGGATGACGGCACCGATTGGAATACAGTTCTCTTGCTCTGTCTTTATCCCTCCCTCTCCCACCACACAGAGCCTGGGACCTCCACAAAGGTCTAACACACACAGACCGTCCGTCCTCCTTCCAAACTACTAATTACTGACTGTGGACGGTTCAACCGTGAGTCAACAACAACCGCCTCACCAGCCCCAGAGGGAACCCATATGCAGCTGCTTCAAACGCCAGCAGGCTGGCCCAGCAGCCTCAGCCTGTTTCATCTCTCTGGGTAGAAAGCAGAAAGCCAGCAGGCTGGCCCAGCAGCCTCAGCCTGTTCCATCTCTCTGGGTAGAAAGCAGAAAGCCAGCAGGCTGGCCCAGCAGCCTCAGCCTGTTCCATATCTCTGGGTAGAAAGCAGAAAGCCAGCAGGCTGGCCCAGCAGCCTCAGCCTGTTTCATCTCTCTGGGTAGAAAGCAGAAAGCCAGCAGGCTGGCCCAGCAGCCTCAGCCTGTTTCATCTCTCTGGGCAGAAAGCAGAAAGCCAGCAGGCTGGCCCAGCAGCCTCAGCCTGTTTCATCTCTCTGGGTAGAAAGCAGAAAGGCAGCAGGCTGGCCCAGCAGCCTCAGCCTGTTTCATCTCTCTGGGTAGAAAGCAGAAAGCCAGCAGGCTGGCCCAGCAGCCTCAGCCTGTTTCATCTCTCTGGGTAGAAAGCAGAAAGCCAGCAGGCTGGCCCAGCAGCCTCAGCCTGTTTCATCTCTCTGGGTAGAAAGCAGAAATCCAGCAGGCTGGCCCAGCAGCCTCAGCCTGTTTCATGTCTCTGGGTAGAAAGCAGAAAGCCAGCAGGAATTCTTGTGGGCAGAGAAAGACTTAGACTGTGACTGTGACTAGTACAGCTTCAAACACTTAAACATAGGAACGGGACATCTGGCAGAAATGGAATGTGTGTGTGTGAGAGAGAGAGAGAGAGAGAGAGAGAGAGAGAGAGAGAGAGAGAGAGAGAGAGAGAGAGAGAGAGAGAGAGAGAGATAAATCAGGTTTAAGTGGAAAGATGGTGGAGGGATGAATGGATGGAGAAAGAGAGGGAGGGAAGGATGGATGAGAGGAAGGAGAAAGAAAGTGATGGAGGGAGTTAAGGGAGAGAAGGAGGAAGACAGAGAGCGAGAGAGAGAGAGAGAGAGAGTGAGGTGATATTTACATAGGAGACATTATCCCAGTGATAGCTGCAGGTGGTTGTGATCAGGCAGGAGGAGAGCATGAGACCAAGACTCATGACAACAGCACGTAGAACACAGTGAACGCTTCACAAATCAATCTATTATTGGCTGCATAAAATCACCATAATGAGTGAGTGTGCACTGCCTGTGTGTGTGTGCGGGTGTGTGTATGTGCGGATGTGTGTATGCATGTGTGTGCCTGAATGAGTATGTGTTTGTGTGTGTTAAGGTTCGTTTTTTACAGCACTGAAAATCATACTGTTGGTATTTTCGAAATACCCCGGTATACGGTGTGTGTGTGTGTGTGTGTGTGTGTGTGTGTGTAGTCATGATGGTACAGCAAGCTGAGAGCCCAGCTGTGAGGTGAGCAGTACTGACCTGTTGTCTAATCAGCCTGTTCCTGGGTCTGCTGTGTCTGTATTGTATAAGACAGACCTGTTAAAACCCATCCATCCACAGTCACAGTCAGTGAGACAACAAGCCAGACCACAGCCTCTCATCACCCGGGACAGAACCACTGACTGTCCTGCTCCTCCTCTCCTCCTGTCTTCTCAGGGTTGATTAAGCCAACAACTCATACACACAGTGGAGGAGGTGGTGGTGAATGGTGGTGGGCTCCTTCCACCAAATGAGTCCCTTCTGCATCCCTTTGATATTTGAAGTAGAAAATCTGCACCAATATTGAATTTGAAAAGCCACTTCTATTAAGTGCCCTTTAATAGAGGCTACATGGAAAATTCAACAACTCAGATTTTCATATGAATACATACTTGCTAAAGTGCCCAAAATCAGCATTTTGACATGTCCCTCTGTGCCCCTCTGTGTCCCCCCTGTGCCCCTCTGTGTCCCTCTGTGCCCCTTCTGTGTCCCTCTGTGTCCCTCTGTGCCCCTCTGTGTCTCTCTGTGCCCCTCTGTGTCTCTCTGTGCCCCTCTGTGCCCCTCTGTGTCCCCCTGTGCCCCTCTGTGTCCCTCTGTGTCTCTCTGTGTCCCTCTGTGTCCCTCTGTGTCCCTCTGTGCCCCTCTGTGCCCCTCTGTGTCCCTCTGTGACTTCTAGGAAGATTGAACCCATGTTTTCACCATCACTGTAAAGCACTAGTCATTTTGTTGCTTTGACAAAGTCATTTCTGAAGATTTTCTGAAGAACTTTACTGTTCAACTATTCCTTTAAAAATGTGTTTTTAATAAACATTGAACAATAGTGTAATCATAGTGTAAAACCAGGTGAGCTTTCTGATGTTTTGTGGTGGGAAACTGAGTCGAGCATAAAACGTCACCCCTGTTCCCCATACTGTAGATACACAGGCTGGAAATGGTTTAACAATACATTAAAAAAGGTTTGCATTCAATTTCTCCTCCCTGTTGCACACAACATACTTCCATTCCCCCATTATAAGGGGATTTACGGGTGATTTAAGACATATTCAACCCTGTTACGGTCAACCCCTGTTACGGTCAACCCCTGTTACGGTCAACCCCTCTTACGGTCAACCCCTCTTACGGTCAACCCCTCTTACAGTCAACCCTCTCACAGTCAACCCTCTCACAGTCAACCCTCTCACAGTCAACCCTCCCACAGTCAATCCTCCCACAGTCAATCCTCCCACAGTCAACCCTGTTACATTATTGGGCACTTACTAAAATGCTTTCACGTTTTAGGAGGGTGAGTTTTGAGTGAAGGGGATGGGTACTGCCCTGTAAAATGCTTTCACGTTTTAGGAGGGTGAGTTTTGAGTGAAGGGGAAGGGTACTGCCCTGTAAAATGCTTTCACGTTTTAGGAGGGTGAGTTTTGTGTACAGGTTGATGGCTGATTCGTGATCTATACCAATTGTAATTCCCGCAGTCTATAATCAAGCGCTGAAGCTTGACTTGGTCTTGAACTCGCATGTTTCCAAACACGCATATCAGACCAAAGGACAGCACACACTGCAGGACAGATTATAGAACATTTGTAAGATATGGCGGTCGACATTAAAATGGTTCATGTTGCAATTTCTTTATCTTTGCAAAGGCACAGTCATTGAATTTCAGTTTGTCTATTTCGATTCCAAAGTACTTCTATGTGGTCACTCTATCGACTGATTCCCGTTAATCTTTTTCGGGGGTAGTGGAGTTTTGTTCCTTCTGAAATCAATTTCCAGCTCTTTTGTTTTCTTAACGTTTATTTCAAGAAAGTGATCTGCACACCACTGGGTGAATTGAGCCATTTCTCTGACAGAACCTTGACGAGAGGCTTGGTCTGGCTGGAGGAAACCCACAACAGCAGTGTTATCTGCATATTTAAAACACATGTGGGCTGCGTCAGAGGCTTGGTCTGGGTGGAGGAAACCCACAACAGCAGTGTTATCTGCATATTTAAAACACATGTGGGCTGCGTCAGAGGCTTGACAATCGTTTGTGTACAGCGTGTACCGTATCGGTTAAAGTACGCAACCTTGAGGGGCTCCCGTATTCATCGTTCTAGATGTAGAGATGGCAGAGTTAAACTTCACTTGTTGAGTACGGTTCACAAGGAAACTATTAATCCACTTGATCAGTAGAGAGTTGACCAATGCCTTGGGGTCCAATGTGGAGGCGATGAGCAACCGGCATCGGCCCACTGTGGGAAGCTTACGTGAGGTCAATATTTTAGCCCGCATTGGGCCAATATGAACATGTTTGCTGGGTGACATCCAGCCAAACCTAGATGGTCAGAGCCACACCCTCAGTGCATAGGGCTCTGGTCGAGATTAATGCACTATCAAATCAAATCAAACTTGAATACAACAGGTATTTGAATACAACCTTACCGTGAAATGCTTACTTACAAGCCCTTAACCAACAATGCAGTTAAGAAATATATTTACTAATAAACTGAAGTAAAAAATAAAAGCAACAATAAAATAACAATAATGAGGCTATCTACAGGGGGTACTGGTACTGAGTAAATGTGTGGGGGTGCAGGTTAGTTGAGGTAATTGAGGTAATATGTACATGTAGGTAGGGGTAAAGTTACTATGCATAGATAATAGATAATAAACAGCGAGTAGCAGAAAAGAAAAAATGGGGGTCAATGCAAATAGTCCAGGCAGCCATTTGGTTAGCTGTTAAGAAGCCTTTTGGACCTAGACTTGGCGCTCCAGTACTACTTTCCCTGCGGTAGCAGAGAGAACAGTCTATGACTAAGGTGGCTAGAATCTTTGGCAATTTCTAGGGTCTTCCTCTGACACGGTGATGCAACTAGTCAGGATGCTCTCATTGGTGCAGCTGTAGAACTTTTTGAGGATCTGAGGACCCATGCCAAATCTTTTCAATAGGATGCCATTTGGGACGGGCTCCTTGACTTCCTCTCAATGGAGTTATAGCTGTGTTTTTCCTAGTTATAGGCAATAACTGGTCAGCGTCTCAAATGGCAGCCTATTTACCATGTAGTGCACTACTTTTGACCAGGGCCCATAGTCAAAAGTAGTCAAAAGTAGTGCACTACATGGTAAACAGTGTACCATTTGGGATGCAGCCGTGGCCCTACACAAGGGTCATTAATAATATTGGGGATGCTTCTTGGCTAGGGCTAGGGCTGGAGCTGGAACTGGGGCTGCTGCACAGACCATCAAAGAACATCATTAAAAAGCATGAATGGATGAAAGAGAATGAATGGCCCTAAACTGTTATTTCACACAAAGCCCTCCTACTGTAACTTCTGCCAAGGAAACAGACACACAGACATCACATTAGCCCAGGGGTTCAACAACGTGTTGGCCCACGACCACATTTTGATATCCATATGTAATCAACAGCCAATGTTAACTTTCTTCATTGGAGCTATGACAGTCTATTACAAATCAGTCTGGCAGTACTACTGACTGTATTTACATCTGAAGGAAGTATGGTTTGAAGTGACTGAAATGCATCAGAAAGGTATTGGGAAGTTCAGAAGATTATCAGCCAATGATGTTGTATATTCTGTGTAGAAAAGGTCTTTTCCCCTGTCTGATTTAGTGCCTGGTCTTGTCCACTCTGTTCTAGTCAGTCCTGCGCAGCTTTTGTCATTGTAAAGGGAAACAGAGGACCCATACAGTCACTTCAGAAAGTAGTCACACCCCTTGACTTTTTCCACATTTTGTTGTGTTACAGCCTACATTTAAAATTGATTACATGTTTATATTGTGTCACCGGTCTACACAGAAATACCCCATAATGCCAAAGCAGAATTATGTTCTCAGGGATTTCACCATGAGGCCAATGGTGATTTTAAAACAGTTACAGAGTTGAATGGCTGTGATAGGAGATAACGGAGGCTGGATCAACAACCTTGTAGTTACTCCACAATACGAACATAAATGACAGAGTGAAAAGAAGCCTGTACAGAATAAAAAACATTCCAAAACATGCACTCTCTTTGAAATGAACTTTTTGTCCAGAATACAACGTGTTATGTTTTGGGCAAATCCAACACAACACATCACTGAGTACCACTCTTCATATTTTCAAACATGGTGGTGGCTGCATCATGTTATGGGTATTGTATTGTCATCAGCAAGGACTATGTTTTTTGGGAGGGGGATAAAAATAAACAGAATGTAGCTAATCACATGAAAAATCCTAGAGAAAAACTTGGGTTCAGTCTTGCTCTGAACATAGTTCTTTTGTGTTTTCCTTGTTTTAGTGTTGGTCAGGACGTGAGCACTCTGTTGTGTGTCTAGTTTGTCTATTTCTATTTCTATTTCTATGCCTGATATAGTTCTCAATCATTGTCTCTGATTGAGAACCATATTTAGGTAGCCTGTTTTTTTATTTTATTTTACCTTTATTTACCTAGGCAAGTCAGTTAAGAACAAATTCTTATTTTCAATGACGGCCTAGGAACAGTGGGTTAACTGCCTGTTCAGGGGTAGAACGACAGATTTGTACCTCGTCAGCTCGGGGATATGAACTTGCAACCTTTCGGTTACTAGTCCAACGCTCTAACCACTAGGCCACCCTGCTGTTGGGTTTGGTGGGTGATTGTTTCCGTGTCTGTGTTTGTTTCACCACACAGGACTGTTTCAGTTTAATGTTTCACATTTATTGTTTTGTATTTTTGTAGTGTTCTCGGTTATCGTCTATATTAAAGATGTTTAACACTAACCACGCTGCATTTTGGTCCTCCTCTCCTTCAGCGGAAGAAAACAGAATTACAGAATCACCCACCACAAAAGGACCAAGCGGCGTGGTAAGCAGCAGCAGGAGAGGCAGCAGCAGCAGCAGCAGCAGGAGAGGCAGCAGCAGCAGGAGAGGCAGCACTATTTGGAGAAATGGACTTGGGAGGAGATCCTAGATGGGAAAGAACCCTGGGCAGAGGCAGGGGAATATCGCCACCCCAAAGCAGAGCTGGAGGCAGCGAAACCAGAGAGGCGGCATTATGAGGAGCTAGCACGGCAGAGCGGCTGGAAGCCCGAGAGGCAGCCCCAAAAATTCATTGGGGGGGGTGGCACAGGGAGAGTGTGGCAGAGTCAGGAGTCAGACCTGAGCCAATTCCCCCTGTTTACTGTAAGGAGCCATGGATGGAATCAGAGCAGTCAGCGAAGTTGAGGTGTGTGTCTGAGAATGTTGAAGAGTTATTGGACAGATTGGAGGAGAGTGAACAGATGGGAGATGAGACATTCGAGGAGTTGTTGATATAATTGGAGGAGAGTGAAGAGAGGGAGCTGTTGGTTTGGCGTAGTATGCACTGTATTCGCCCTGAGGAGCGTGTTAGCTGTCCGATGCCACCTGTGTCAGTTCCTTGTACTCAGCCTGAGACTTGTGTTAGAGTTCCGGAAGATTTGATGCCGGCTATACACACCAGGTCTCCAGTACACCTTCACAAGTGCGACACGCTACCCCTCAGTCCTGAGCTACCTCTCAGTCCTGAGCTACCTCTCAGTCCTGAGCTACCCCTCAGGCCTGAGCTACCCCTCGGTCATGAGCTACCCCTCGGTCATGAGCTACCTCAGTCCCGAGCTGCCCCTCAGTATAGTGGGGCCCTTTGTTAGGGTTCCTAGGCCAAGGTCGACGGCGAGGGTCGCCACTCAAAGGACGCTAAGGAGGTGGACAAAGACAATGATGGAGTGGGGTCCCGAGGAAAATCCAACCCGGAGGTGCTGTTTTTCCTGATAGCTCTCTGTTCCATTGCCTGCCTTCGCTCCATTTAAAGGAATATCAACCAGATTCCTTTTCCTATGGCTTCCACATGTTGTGAACAGTCTTTAGACATATTTTCAGGCTTTTATTTTGAAAAATGAGCGAGAAAGTTCACATTGCGTCATTGGATGGCTGGGTGCCAGCAGCGTTTTGCATGCGCAACAGCTTGGAGCAGACATTTTCTCTCTCTCCTATTGAAGAAGCTACAGTCCGGTTGAAATATTATTGATTATATATTGTAAAAACAACCTGAGGATTGATTATAAAAAAACATTTGACATGTTTCTAAGAACGTTACGGATACTATTTGGAATTTTCGTCTGTGGATTTCTGAACATAACGCGTTTGGTCTGCTGAGAGATATGTCCTTACATAAACGCTTGGTATGCTTTCGCCGAAAAGCTTTTTTGAAATCTGACACGCCAGGTGGATTAACAACAAGCTAAACTGTGTTTTGCTATATTGCACTTGTGATTTCATGAAAATTAAATATTTTTACTAATTTAATTTGAATTTGGCGCTCTGCAATTCAGCAGATGTTGACGAAAATGATCCCGCTAATGGGATGGGTCAATCAAGAAGTTAAAAACAGTAGCACTGTCAAAGCTGTACAAAAAAAGTCTGCATAAAAGCAAACACTGGCCACGAACTATATGTTTTCAATACCGCGTTGGTAAAAAATAAATAATTTGTTTAACCGCAACTTCTGGGGTAGCTATCTTTAACTTGGTACCTAGCTAGCACCAATAGAACCAACCTGAAAACAATGCCCAGTAGAAACTGCAGTCATTTTCATTATTCTTAGCAATGATTTAGGAATCCTTGTGAGTAAGTATTAGCTAAATTGGAACTTGTTGTTTGTCTATTGAAATTTAACTTCAGTTCATGAAAATAAATAGCTAGGACGCTACTTAACCCTGTTGCCCAATGCTAACGTTATAAGCAGCCAGCTAGCTTCATCTGGCTAGTGATGCTCGACCGGACCGGGTTATGTGTTGTGAAGCTAGCCACAATACGGATTAGGCACAATAGTGGAATTTGTGGTTTGCCTTCAAAATGAGAGTTTGTCATTGACAGTGATGCATATGAATACAAATAGTAGAATTATGCCATACTTTTATTTTGAAGGCTTTTATTTTGAACGCAAAGTCCACTGTTGTGGCTAATCCTTATTGTGGCTACCTTCACATAGATGAAGCTGCCCACCAATAATCAAATAAGAACTGTCTTATAAATGAGGGTTATTTTAGATGATGACACCTAGCTATATAGTTAGCTAGCTAAAAAAGATTGTCATTTTGCTATGTTTTTGGGGAAAAACATTGTTTGCATCCATGAGCTAGCTAGCTTTTTTTTATGGCCAGCACTGTAGGTGTGCCAGACAACTTTACCAGCATCATAGCATACGTATCGATGAATCGTTGTGACATATGAAATACGAGTGATAGTGTGTAAGAACTACATAAAACAATTATGAGCGCGTTAAATTACTGTGACGTGCAGTCATATTCAGGTCCTGATTGGTCAACAAGCTTAATTGACACGTCAAATAGTGTTAAATTGTATATTTTGTTGACATGCAAGGACCAAAACGGCCATAGCAAAGACACAAATGACGTTCCATAGAAATCCTGGTTGAGAATAAAACGACTGAACAAATGAACAACAAAACAGCACAGCAAATAAGTGAAAGAAATAGGTTTTGATTATGTTTTACTGGTAATGGGGACATACGTAAATGTCAACAAAATAACTTTTTGGTCAGTGTGGTGTGTGTGTAATCTTTATTTAACTAGGCAAGTCATTTAAGAACAAATTCTTATTTACAATGATGGCCTACCCCGGCCAAACCCTGACGACGCTGGGTCAATTGTGCGCCCAATTACGGCCGGATGTGATACAGCCTGGATTTCAACCAGGGAATGTAGTGACTTCTCTCGCACTGAGATGAAGTGCCTTAGACCGCTGCATCCATGTGTGTGGGTTAACTATTTAAACTGTACTAGAATACTTAAAAGGCTGCAAAAAATGTTAAATATCGGTATCGGGTTGTTTAGGCAAGGAAAATATCGGTATCGGCCAAAAATGTCATATCGGTGCATCACTACTTGGGTTCCGTGACTATTAAATACAGAGTTGGAGGCTATCTGTTCTCTGGTTGCCTAGGTTACCCCCTCAGATGGGTGATAGGGGAGAAAAGTTGAATAACACCCGTACAGACTAGAACAGAACCCACGTCATCAACTACTGATGAAGGAGAGCCTGACAAAGCAAGAGAAAGAGAGGCAGAGAGATAAATAGAAGTGAGAAATAGAGAAGAGAGGGATGGTGATGAAAATGATTTAAAAGCCACTCCTTTCATTTCAACTCTTCTCCTCTGAGTGCAGAGAGAGACAGTCTGTCAGAGGCTAGATCATCTGTCAACAGCTCATCTGTAAGGCACAGAACATTCTCTCCCAAACACGGAGAGAGTAAGTGAATGAGTGACTGTCTGTGTGTGTGTGTTTGAGAGAGAGAAAGCGAGAAGGGAGTCATATAGTGCTGAGTGATTCGTGCTTTTTAAGGTCGGTTTTCGGTTTTGATTAGTTGGGTTGAATGCTGTAACAGAATAAACCAATTAAGTCCCATGATGGTAGTTACTGCCCATTGCTGCTTATCACGTATAAACCATCAGTTATTCACTGTAATGATGGGCGGTGAGTCGGGAGCAGGTGAAACGGTTTAATAAAACGACACTAACATAAAGCAGAATGCCAATACACAATAACTATACCAACTGGTGAGTGAACATGGGAGAGTGACATATAAAGGGCAGGAAATGATGAAGGTAATGGAGTCCAGGTGTGAATCATAATGTGAATCATAATGATTCACAGGTGCGCGTAATGATGAGTGCCAGGTGTACATAATGATGAATCCCAGGACCGGTGGTTAGAACTCTGGCGACGTCGTACGCCGGAGGGGAGAAGCAGGCGCAGACGTGACATTCACATTACTCAAATATTTCAGTTGTTGTGTATATTGCATTGGTTTTATTTGATGACTTTATTATTTCATTACAAGTCCTCATCTCTACAACTGCTGCCTATGCTGTCTGACAAAAATCGGTATTTTAGTAGTTCTTTAAAGTAAATAAGGCATACTTTATGACTGCTGAATACCAACTATCAATCACTTAGCTCATGTATTTTCAGGTCGAGATACCTCGCAAAGCAACAGATGCTCTCTATATCACTTCACGATCGTCCATTTTCCTGTCTCTTCCGTAGCAGGCATTAAACAAACACAGACCGGACAAGTAGATGCGCAATGTCATTGTAGTTAATTACCACATTTTATGCGCTAAACTATGTGGAATATTGGCCTGTTGGAAACTACGACTCCCTTCTACATCACACAGTTCAGGCTGGATCTGATTTACCTCTAGAGAAACGGTGCAATGTGCACATTGAGCTCACAGAAGAAAAATTAAAAAACTAAATGGAATTAAAATAACTGAACCGAGGTCGGTCAAATAGTTGTTTAATAAACCAAAAATAACCAAAATATCTAGAATCACAGCACATACAAAGAGAGGAGAGAAAAGAGAGAGGGAAAACAAGTTCTACACTCCAGATTCGTTCACCTCACAGCAGAACACCTCAGAGCTAGATTTAAACCTAAAAACACTGACCCAAAAGTTAATGTGTTTCAGGAAGAGCGTCTTAACCAACAGGAACATCCAAAACACATTCATCATCATCATCACATCCCTACATGAATGGAGAATCAAGTATAGAGTATAGTGTCACCCCCGATATATACACACACACACACACACACCAACGTCACTTCATATATAGTAGTTACAGCCAGACAGGTCATGTCTTTAGCGTAAGTTGTTTTGATTGTTTTCTGATGAAATTCAGCAGTCTAACCAATAATGCACTGAAATATTGGAAAGGCTGCTTAATTTCTCTCACACACAACAATCAGACTAACCAACATGGTTGGAGACATTTGTTCAATCAGAAGCGTTATTCCCGGTCCCAGTGGCTCTACTGTCTATGTGTAAACAGTGTGACTGATCATGGTCTGCTGTCTCCAAGCTGCAGCAGGGAGTTCCTCTCCAGGTTTCAGTCTGCAGTAGACAATACAGTCAGTCTATCCTCCTCCCTCCTCCTCTCCAGGTTTCAGACTGCAGTAGGCAACACAGTCAGTCTATCCTCCTCTCTCCTCCACACTGAGAATAGAGACCCCATGGGGAGCCTGCCAGGGAAAGTCAACCCTCAGACACTGCACTGCACAATATACTGTCAAAACAAAGAGACTAGGGGGGCTAGCTAGCAAAGATAATGTCGTATAGGCTAAACTCAGGTTCTGTAAAATCATGTAAACTTGATAGAAAATGGACAGGCATTCGATATCATTTGGCAGCATCTCCAATACATATGTCATGGTAAAGCCTAAGTGATCCGATTAGCATTTTAACTTTACACTCTCTCTCTCTGCAGCATTTTGTCTCCCTCTAGATTCAGCCCTACCAGACTGGCAACACTGTTTCACACTATGCTCCATGGTCTCCTTGACAACAGAAACCTGCTGGGGCTAGCACTGCAGCTAGGACAGGGGCACCATCCCCCACACACGTGCACATACACAGGTACGCACAGAGACACACACACACACACACACGTGCATATACGCAGATACGCACACGTGTACCGTGCACATACACAGAGGCACATGCACAAACACACACCTCTGAACTGTAAATTATCACGCATAAAAACCCAGCATAAAGAACTGTGGGTAGGCCAACCATAATAATCTGGAAAATGAATGAAAAAACTGGATTACAATCCTTGTGACACATGCTGTGTGCTGCACGCTCCCTGGCCTGGGTAATCCTCTATAATATCACAACACAGAAGGATGGAGGATGCACAGGATTAGTTACAGCTACAGCCGTTGTAGAGTAAAAACCTATGGTGATTTCTGGACCGGAATGAGGCCTTCTTTTAAAGCCATTGTGTAATTGAATTCGGAGTTCCAGCGACCACTCTATTCCAACACAGTGACTATAACTAACTAACTAACTAACTAACACTAATTACTGGCTTCTCGGACACAGATTAAGCCTGACCATGCTTTTTAGTCCAGGACTAGGTTTAAAGGAGCGTTTCCTAAACTCAGTCCTCGGGATCCCAAGGGCTCCACGTTTTGGTTTTTGCCCTTAACACTACACAGCTGATTCAAATGATCAAAGCTAGATGATTAGTTGATTATTTAAATCAGCTGTGTAGTGTTAGGGTAAAAACCAAAGCATGCATTGAAGAAGCATTTACTTACTGTGCTTGAGTCATGTGTTGGTTGTTCCATGTATTCAATGTGTTTATTGTAAGCTGCTGTGGAAGACTCGTCTCAGATAAAAGACTAGAAGGGAAATATAAAGGCTACTGAGCATTTTAGAAGTCTGAGGGGTTTAGACCCTACTGAGGAACACTGCATCGCCTTAACAATGCAACTGGGTCAGAGGAATCATCAGATAGTGGTGTGTGAACCAACACACAGTAAAGTATCATCAGATGACTCACATAAACTCACACTGGGATAATCACCCCTTACGGACGCGAACGTACACACACACACACGCTGCATTGACGGGAGTAGACTGCAAAACCAACCCTAGGCTCACTTCTCAGTCCTCACCTACCTCATCCCCTTTCTGTATCTGATCCGGCCACACAATCACTCCTTCTGTTGTAGACCTGGAGTCACCATGGGCTATTGGGTTGACCACCATTCAGTGTACCAGACAACTCTGTGGTCTATTCATTTCTCTGAGAGACCATTGTTTTCAAACACATCAGATGACACCTCAGGCCTCTCTGTGGACAGTTCCGTAATGGGCTAAAACTTAGCATACCAACAGTTGAAAAACAGTCATAAAGAAATCACCTGATTGAGATTCTGGGTATTCTAACCAAATCCAATACCACTTAGGCCTACACATCTACTACAAAGAAAGTAATGGGAAAAGTAAATAAAAAGTAAATCGAACTTGACACAAATGTAGTGAACGGAGACAGTGCAACACCACAACCAAAGTTCCCTCTAGGAAAAATAAAGATAGTCTATTCTATAGAAAAAAAAGCTCCCGTAAAGGTAAAATGTAAAAAAAAAAAAAATTAAGTTAGAGGGAGATAAGTGTTTACTGATTGGTTTATTTTCCTCTGTCTTTATTACTACAAAACATAGAAACACATCATTTTCACATATGTTGATGTTGGGAGTGGTGCTGGAGATGAAGAATATGAAGTAGAATTGTTGTTACATTTCCCTTTAACATAGCCTATAATTCAGCCATTGCTGAATCCTCAACATGGCGTGTGTGAAATAAATAACTAACTATCCTAACTTATCAAAGAGTTGACAGGACCCTGTACTTTCAAGGGCTGAGGGCTCCAGAGGTTGAATATACACACCAGCTGGGCTGATCTATGAAGGCGTCTCGCTACGGAGGTGCCAGCCAGAGATAATACATTCAGAGAGAGAGATTCCCTCCTTTATTTCCTCTTCTATCCCCTCTTTTCTCTAACCTCTGAGAAATTCACACCATTCTGTAGTTCTATTCCGTAATCTGTCAGTCCAGGCACCAGACAGTAACAGGTCGTTCTCGGTTTGTCCCACAGACACTTGTGGATAGACAAC
The DNA here is from genome assembly GCF_045791955.1 of Oncorhynchus clarkii lewisi. NCBI lineage: Eukaryota > Metazoa > Chordata > Actinopteri > Salmoniformes > Salmonidae > Oncorhynchus > Oncorhynchus clarkii. The sequence continues at coordinate 18,659 of NW_027258681.1, read as the reverse complement.
GTCCGTACAACACAGCCTGTGTGTCTGTGGATGGGGCACAGACTGTCCCTGTCTCTGCGCCCCTAATTTTCCCAGGCCCTCAGCTAATGTACCCCACCATTGTGTGGAGAGTTGAAAGCTCAATTAGACAAATGTAGTATTATCATGAAACTGACAGCTAGGATACCCCTAGGCTATTTATTTACAAATATACTGAGGATATGACAAGAAAACATGAGCATAACAGTCTCCTTTCTCATGTATTCTGATGTAAAAGACTATCGACTAATGAAAATAGATCCACCTCAGTGAAATGAAACAACAATAATAGCTTCTACTCAGCTCAATTCCAATGCCTTCCAGTTCATTTGTGTATTACATGTCAATACGTTGATAGCAAATCCTTGCTTTTCTGCAGAGTGCAATTCAACAGAAATTATTCACACATAAGCAAAACATTACTGACATACATTAATAATGACACTATAGACGAAAAAACTAAATAGATAGACACAAACAACAAATATTATTGTTGGTAAAAATGTATTTTCAAAGAACAAAGATGTAGTAAACATTTCAAGGGAGCTTTAGGTCGCAAATAAGGGGAGATTTAGGGATATTCACAAACCTTCTCCAGCTTTTCAAAGTGCTCCCGCAGGAATTTCATAGGACGCTCAGGCTTGGCGATGCACAGGTTGACAATGCACTCTTTGAGGATCTGCTGGATGTTGTGCTTCTGCACGAACACTTCACAGCCCTTCAGACTCTCGTCTTCTTCCAGATTAGGGGAGGAGGAGGTGGCCATGTTATTTATCTGGTTTATCTGCAGAGAGGGGGAGAGGAGGGGTGGTTGAGGAGAGAGGAGATGAAGGGAGAAGAGAAGGAGAGAAGAGGAGGGGAGAAGAGAGGGGAGGAGGCGAGAGGAGAGGTGGAAAGAGGAGAGGAGGGAAGAGCAGGGGAGGTTGAGAAGAGAGCAAACACAGGAAGAAGAGGAGAGAAGAGGAAGGTGTGGGGAGGGGAGACGAGAGGTGGAAAGAGGAGGAGGAGGGGAGAGGGGAGAGGGGAAAAGAGGAGAAGATGAGAAGAGTTGAGTAGAGGAGAGGAGGAGTGGAGGGGAGGGGAGAAGAGGAAAATATGAAGAGGAGAAGAGAAGGGGAGAAAGACATAAAGAGAGAAAGTGCGAGAAAGAAGAGTGGTGGAGAAGAGGAGAGGTTGTCAGAATGAGGAGAATTATCAGCCCCTGGTTGTTTGTGTGTCTGTCGGTCAGTTTTTCTTTAAATGTGATAGGGGCTGTATCTCCAAACTACAATAGACAGAGGCCTATTAATTAATAAGGCTTGTTGATGACCACAGACACTTAGCCTACTAGATTATCAAAGCAATACCTTGACATGATCAAATCATACTTCAGTACCTGTTGCAGGTGTAATGCATAGTTACAGTCACACTATCTAGAGGAGCATATTGTTTATTGTCACCTCAATCTATTTCCACCTTTACATAGCCTAGCCCACATCAGCAACACTGTCAAATAAAGGATGCATTCTCAAATCATGTGGTTTTTAAACTATGTAATATCTTCTGACAACAAGGTAGTCTGTAATGGAATAATATGTAAAGACAGTCAGATTAGGGACAGAGATAGCTATACAAAGCCTCCGCAAATTCACTTCCGCTATTTAAATTATAAGGAAACATCACGGTTGATGTGTTACTGTAGCTAGCCTCTGAAAGTAGCTACTACATAGCTGGCTAGCAAGCTTAAAACTAAAACTAAGTAGGCTAACGTTAGCTAGCTATCATAAACCCATAACCTCCATATTTCCATGGAAGATGACTGTAAGACAGCTAGCTTATCATTGGCCTCAATGTCTAACATTTAAAATTGGCAAGCTAGCTATTATATCATTTTCTGTGAAAATCAAATGTGTCCTAAGTAGCATTACTAGAGCACCTGTTTAAGTGTTTCCGGGCACGAGTCTATCTTTCATGTCTCTCACATAAGATGACAACCAAATCACAACCATGGCTAAACAAAAAGCAATATTCAAGTCTAGTTGCATATGCTGATAAATACGTCAACACGCTGAGGTTTTGCCAGATAAGATATTCGTTGTGCCATTCAGTTTCTTACCGTTATTTTCCGGGGATGCTCAGAGATTCTTGGCTACGGATGTGGTTTGCAAGGTAGGCTACTCTGTAGCTAGAGAAGATGCTCTGCCGCTGCTCGGTTGCTTCTTTCACTGGGGCTCGCTCTGCGTCTGTCTCAATGACGTCAATCTGTCACTTTTTATTCAGCCGCAAAGCAACTGAATAAAGAGGCCAGCAACAAGCTTACAATCCTTTCACTCATTTCAAATGTTTAAATAATTATGTGCCGTGGCGTTCCTTATGTGGATGTCCACATCATCGTGTCATGTTCAATACACCAGCTTCATAAGAAGAGGGCAGGTGTTTGTTTGTTTTTCTCAGCAGTATCAGACAGAGAAAAGGTTATCTGACAGACGACACTGACAGACCTGACCTGCTCCTGACCTGCTCATGCAGAGAAAGCACCACATTACAATGTTCTGCCCATTTGTTATGAGGCTTAGTTATGAGGCTGTGATAGAAAGTCCATCATTGGGCTCTGCCAAGTTGTGTTACTGACAGACTTAATAAAATATCATAATCCTAACCTAAAGAAGAATGTGATATGAAAGCACAATATTTCAACTCTGTTATACTACAGTTATTATATTGTTATAGTATAAGTGATACTATTTATATTATAAGATATATATTTCATCATGCTATTCAACATACACAATGATTCTTTGTAACAAAAATACATTATGTCAAATCTTTATTCCATATATGTAGATTCATTTCCACTGCATTGCATGAAACTGCGTAGTTGTCAATAAAGTTTTCAATGTTTGAATTAGAGTTATCGTAAAGCAAGTATGTTTGTCTCAACGCTGATCGTTGCCATATCAACAGTGAAAATGGCAACAACTATGGCGGCCGGAGAAGAACGTGCTGCTTCTGAAGTTTTGAGAGCGATTGCTCGACATCTAAACTGTCTCAACGAAGACAGCAAAACCACAAGAAAACGAGCGCTTGAAGCAATCAAAAGAGAAACTATTGATAAAGGGCTGTCGAGCGGCGTGTTGCAGGAGGTTTTCACGTGTCTGCTGAAGTCGCTCCTGAAATGCCTGTCAGATCCTATGGAAAGATGCAGAGAGACTGCCATACACATGCTTGGAGATTTTATTCGGTGTGTTCCTCAACCGGAGGATTCCTTGCCATATCTCATGCCCGCATTGACGCAGCGGCTCGGCGGGAAAGAGATCCTGGAGCCCGCGGAGGAACTTAGGCTGTCCATGGTGGAGGTTCTGACTCTTACAGTGGAGGTGTGTGGCAGGCACCTAGCTCCCTACCTCGACGATATGATGAAGATATTGCAGAGAACTATTGTCGACCCTTTCCCAGACGTCAAAAGGGAGAGTTGCAAATGCACTGTTCATTTTGCAAAAAGTGTACCAGGTAAGATGGTTGAGAATATAATGTGTGTATTTCTTGTTAGCCCACACATTAGGCTAACTAGTTAGTTAGCTAGTTATCTTATAGGGTTGCCATGGTTGCACATTGTATGGACACCTGACCAAGCTGTGTCAGAGTGGTTGTTTTTTGTGGCTATAAAGACAATGGGACAAAAACAAAATCATTTGTTTCTCTGTGATTTGCATGCCCTACAGAGCTAGCTATGTATGGTCTCTCTGAATACATGTTTTTTATTTTATTTATTTATTTCACCTTTATTTAACCAGGTAGGCAAGTTGAGAACAAGTTCTCATTTACAATTGCGACCTGGCCAAGATAAAGCAAAGCAGTTCGACACATACAACGACACAGTTACACATGGAGTAAAACAAACATACAGTCAATAATACAGTAAAACAAGTCTAAATACGATGTGAGAAAATGAGGTGAGATAAGGGAGGTAAAGGCAAAAAAAGGCCATGGTGCCAAAGTAAATACAATATATGTATAACCATTGAATGTATTGATAAGATTCAGGAAATCGTACCCTAATTTATAATGTGGCATGAAGTGAGTCACCTTGCATTCATCTTGTTTGAAATGCTTCTCTCTCTCTATCCCCAGAACATTTCCACATGCAGGCAGAGAGCCTGGTCAAGCCCCTGATGCAGACCGTCTCCCACCAGCATTCCCGTGTGCGTGTGTCCACCATCGAGGCCACTGGAGCGGTCATCCAGTACGGCACGGGGAAGAACGTGGACGATGTGCTCTCTCACCTGGCACAGAGGCTGTTTGACGACTCACCACAGGTTGGCTCTGTCAAATCTGGCAGATAATTCTCAAATATTCTTAGTGACATTTAGTGTTAATGATTAGACTAATTCTGTTATTACTGAGTTAATCTAGATTCTTATTTTCCTTGTTAGATAAATGTGGGATAAATGTTTGTCTTACCAAAATAAACAAACTGATCAATCTAATCAATCCAACATATTAATAAAGGCTGCTTTTCTTTTACACCAACAGTTACTGAAGTGGTTCCCAAACTGGGGGGCACATGAGGGGTCGGCGGGGGTCCTCCCCCTCCAATTTAAAAACATATATATATATATATATATACAGTGGGGCACAAAAGTATTTAGTCAGCCACCAATTGTGCAAGTTCTCCCACTTAAAAAGATGAGAGAGGCCTGTAATTTTCATCATAGGTACACTTCAACTATGACAGACAAAATGAGAAAAGAAATGCAGAAAATCACATTGTAGGATTTTTAATGAATTTATTTGCAAATTATGGTGGAAAATAAGTATTTGGTCACCTACAAACAAGCAAGATTTCTGGCTCTCACAGACCTGTAACTTCTTCTTTAAGAGGCTCCTCTGTCCTCCACTCGTTACCTGTATTAATGGCACCTGTTTGAACTTGTTATCAGTATAAAAGACACCTGTCCACAACACTCCAAACTCCACTATGGCCAAGACCAAAGAGCTGTCAAAGGACACCAGAAACAAAATTGTAGACCTGCACCAGGCTGGGAAGACTGAATCTGCAATAGGTAAGCAGCTTGGTTTGAAGAAATAAAATGTGGGAGCAATTATTAGGAAATGGAAGACATAAAATACCACTGATAATCTCCCTCGATCTGGCGCTCCATGCAAGATCTCACCCCGTGGAGTCAAAATGATCACAAGAACGGTGAGCAAAAATCCCAGAACCACACGAGGGGACCTAGTGAATGACCTGCAGAGAGCTGGGACCAAAGTAACAAAGCCTACCATCAGTAACACACTACGCCGCCAGGGACTCAAATCCTGCAGTGCCAGACGTATCCCCCTGCTTAAGCCAGTACATGTCCAGGCCCGTCTGAAGTTTGCTAGAGAGCATTTGGATGATCCAGAAGAAGATTGGGAGAATGTCATATGGTCAGATGAAACCAAAATATAACGTTTTGGTAAAAACTAAACTCGTCGTGTTTGGAGGACAAAGAATGCTGAGTTGCTTCCAAAGAACACCATACCTACTGTGAAGCATGGAGGTGGAAACATCATGCTTTGGGGCTGTTTTTCTGCAAAGGGACCAGGACGACTGATCCGTGTAAAGGAAAGAATGAATGGGGCCATGTATCGTGAGATTTTGAGTGAAAACCTCCTTCCATCAGCAAGGGCATTGCAGATGAAACGTGGCTGGGTCTTTCAGCATGACAATGATCCCAAACACACCGCCCGGGCAACAAAGGAGTGGCTTCGTAAGAAGCATTTCAAGGTCCTGGAGTGGCCTAGACAGTCTCCAGATCTCAACCCCATAGAAAATCTTTGGAGGGAGTTGAAAGTCTGTGTTGCCCAGCAACAGCCCCAAAACATCACTGCTCTAAAGGAGATCTGCATGGAGGAATGGGCCAAAATACCAGCAACAGTGTGTGAAAACCTTGTGAAGACTTACAGAAAACGTTTGACCTCTGTCATTGCCAACAAAGGGTATATTACAAAGTATTGAGATAAACTGTTGTTATTGACCAAATACTTATTTTCCACCATAATTTGCAAATAAATTCATAAAAAAATCCTACAATGTGATTTTCTGGATGTTCTTTTCTCATTTTGTCTGTCATAGTTGAAGTCTACTACCTATGATGAAAATTACAGGCCTCTCTCATCTTTTTAAGTGGGAGAACTTGCACAATTGTTGGCTGACTAAATACTTTTTTGCCCCACTATATATATATATATATATATAATATATATGTCTTTGGATTTTTTTTAAAGCCCGGCTTTAAACTTACTCTTGAAAGTTGTAACAGTAGAATGCACAAGGTACATTTTTGAAATTGGGTAGTGCATCATCAGTTCCTCTTGTCATGTTAGTCATTGCATAACTTAGAGCTATTTATAACTTGTCAGAAATATCCAGATCAACTAGCCCATGTCAGCTAACGTTTTTTATTTAGCTTTTTTAGCCCATTGATATTGTTGTAATTTTTTTGTCACTCAAATATCACATGAATACACATTAGACATGGCAGAATGTATAGAATTGCAAGAACATTTGCTTTAAAACTGCAACATTTTCTTTGCACCCCATGACAAAATGTGTATAATTGTAGGAAATAAGCTTTAAACCTGCAACATTTTCTACACCAACATGGAGGGTGTTAACAGTTTGTGTCATGAACAGTACCTGTGTCCATAGAAATAGACGTGTCTGCGCAGGGGGGCTCGGGATGTTCCCCAAGGCTGGAAGGGAGGCACAGAGTGAAACACTTTGAGAACCCCTTAGTTACTACAGTACCATACAAGGTGTTTTCCTCACTTAAGAAACTATGTTTTGTTTCATCCCACTTCTCTCTCCTCCAGGTGAGAAAAGCTGTGACTGTGGTTGTTGGTGACTGGCTGCTCCACCTGCGAGACAGATACTCCTACTTCCACAAGCTCATCCCCCTCCTACTGAGCAGCCTCAGCGATGACATCCCAGAGATAAGGTACCTATTATATAGGGCTGAATTGACTGCAATTTCAATTTCGGATTGAAGGCCGTCAATTCAGGAAGTGATTTTAATTCAAAATTCAATTTGTTTTAAACTTTTGAAATAAATAGCTTCTACTCCTTGGAAATAGATGCCGTTTTTTCCAATTTTGAATTGTAATTTGAGTTTACTTCCTGAATTGACTGCCTGTAATTCAAAAGACTGACCCAGTCCTTAACCACCCTGCCTTTGATACCAACCATTCACTCACTCTGTCAGACCTAGGAAATATGCAGCCACAAATACACACATATTGTATCTGCTTTGCTTGTGCAGATTACTGTAGATACCTACTTATACAGTAGGTTTGGTGTGATAGAGGGAATAGTAGCAGCCAACAAGGCTGGGCTTTTGTGTTTGTACATTGCATGGTTATGGAATGGGTTTGAATCCTGGGTCTGCCGGGGCAGGGATGGACATGCATTATCATTATTTGGCTCTCTCCCTTCCAGTCAACGAGCTGCTGAGCTGTGGAGGCAGACAGGCGCTCTGTGGGAGCAGGAGAATGAGGATGACCTGAAGGACAAGATGGACTTCCTCCTGACCCCACCTGACCTCTACCCTGCTGGAGGTGAGTTAACTCCATCACTACTACTGCAGAGAGATGAAACGATGTACCATTTTTAAAATAGATTTTTTTTATCCATTTTTCTCCCCAATTTCGTGGTATCCAATTGGTAGTTACAGTCTTGTCTAATCGGTGCAACTCCCGTACGGACTCGGGAGAGGCGAAAGTCGAGAGCCGTGCGTCTTCCGAAACACAACCCAACCTAGCCGCACTGCTTCTTGACAGAATGCCCACTTAACCCGGAAGCCAGTCACACCAATGTGTCGGCGGAAACACAGTACACCCGGCGACCGTGTCAGCGTGCATTGGGCCCGGTCCGCCACAGGAGTCACTAGTGCCCGATGGGACAAGGACATCCCTGCTGGTCAAACTCTCCCCTAACCCGGACGACGCTGGGCCAATTGTGCGCCGCCCCATGGGTCTCCCGGTAGCGGCCGGCTGTGACAGAGCCTGGACTCTAACCCAGAATCTCTAGTGGCACAGCTAGCACTGCGATGCAGTGCCTAAGACCACTGCACCACTCGGAGGCCCGAAACAACAATGTACCATTGCGCCGCTCAAATTGACATAGAAAGTGAATACAGGATCTTTGGTTGGTGCAAAAAAAAAGTATTTACAGAGTTAAGTTTCTCACACAAAGAAGGCCAGACAAGGAGAACAAATCATTAAAGAAATATATTGGATTTTGTCTCCTGCAGAGAGATACAAGGCCTTCAGTGAATGTAGCCCATTGAGGAAAGGTTAGTTAGTTACTGTCCCAGGTAGTGTGTTGTCTTGATTACAATAATGAAGACAAAAGTTGATCAGTGCATTGATACAGCCTGAAGAACATCAGCCAGTGTAAACTGTGTGATTTGTTGTTGTGGCCTTCTCTGTACAGCCACCTCCTCCTCCACCGATCTAGTTATGTACTCCTTCCTCTGAAAGTAGGTCAGACGCAGCGTGGGGTTCAGCTGCCTTTATTAATAAGAAGAACTGTCTTCTGAGGGCATGATGTATCTGAGGGCATGATTGACGTCAGAGCAGTCTGGGCATGGAGAGAGGGCTGTAGGGGCTGGGGAGGGATGCTGTGCTGTCAATGATCCATCTAGCCTACCTATCCATTCCCAATATGCTTAATTTATTCAGTTGTACTTCTGCTTGTTGTAGTATAGCAGGATTCTCACCCTCCTGTCTGTGTGTCCTAGTTGCTGTGACCTGAAATACAAACTGATACCATGGTGAAATGGAGCATGTCAGTTTGAATTCCAAGCTATAGACATCATGCTCATCATCTGCAGCTCTGTGCGTGGGAGAATTTGCTCTTGTCTTGCATTGATTTAATTGTAATATTTTTTATACATGACTCTTTAAATATTCAGTTATTCACATCATGGGGTCTTAATTATATTTTAATCAAGGGAAAGAAGGGAACAGGATTTTTAATTAGCTTTGTTGGGACTAGGTTTAAAGGGATTTTTAATTTGCTTTTTTGGGACTAGGTTTAAAGGGATTTTTCATTCGCTTTGTTGGGACTAGGTTTAAAGGGATTTTTAATTCGCTTTTTTGGGACTAGGTTTAAAGGGATTTTTAATTAGCTTTGTTGGGACTAGGTTTGAAAGGATTTTTTAACTTTATATAACATTAGTTTTCTGTATTAAGAAGTACTGTCTTCTTGTCTGTCTTTGAGCAGACAACTTTTATACAAATCCTTGAATTATTCCTTTAGATGTGGCCGAACTAAAAAAATGAATACGTATGAGCTACAACCATAAACCAACTATGCCCTTTTCCCCAAGACTGCTTAGTCATGGTGGAGTTCCACACCTCCATATATTACTCATCTCTATTGGCCTGCGGGTTACGTATTCTACAGGTTATGTGTTATGTCATTAGATCTGCTCTGTCAATCATACAAGGCTCTCCTATGACAGTGCTTGACTAATAGCCAATTATTGTCAGCACTCTGCCCCCTAACACCCTCATTACTAAGACTAACTTGTGGATGTGGTGTGCATGCTGGGTGGAGACTAGAGGGGTTTTCTGCAGGGCTGGTGCCCACCTCCCCCTACACTCTCTCTCTCTCTCCCTCCCTCTCTCTCCCCCTACTCTCTCTCTCACACACTTTCACTCTCCCTCTCTCTCTCACACACACACTTTCTCTCTCTCTCTCTCTCTCTCTCTCTCTCTCTCTCTCTCTCTCTCTCTCTCTCTCTCTCACACTCTCACTCTCACTCTCTCACTCACACACACACACACATATGTGCGTCCTGCAGGGCTGTTGCCCACCTCCCCCTACTTCCCTTTTACACACACACGCACTCATGCACGCGCACACACTCACTCTCTTTCTGGCACAAACACACACTCACGACTACCCCACTCACGCACCACCCCACCCCTGTGTGAGAAGCTGGAAGGGCAGGCCATTGGAGGGACAACACCCAGCCTGTGTTGCCTCCCCAAGTGCTTATTACCACCTATTAATAATGTCTGTCAGCACTGTAGTGAGGAATGAGGAAGCCCTTCATCTCTTCATATCCCTGCTGGGTTCAGGAAGGAGAGGTGATGTCCTGTCTGTCCTGTCTGACTTTCCATCCCACTCAGCAGGTGAAGACAGACAGCAGGCCTTTATCTAGAGCAGCAACCCTACCGTTTTCCTCCTGACCTGATTTCAGTTTATTTTACATAGGCTACACTGGGAAGGCAGTTTGTTTCTATGACGTTCACACGCACTCACCACATTAGCCTGGTCCCAGACCAGTTTATGTCAAGATGTGACGATGAGTATGTCTACATGCACACTAATAATTTGATATTAATCTGGTTATGGCAGTAGGCTGAGTATGGCATTAGTCATGTCAATTATAAACACCTTACTCTACTTATCTTAGGTCAACATGGAAGTAAGCATACGCTGATGAAAATACCTGGTTTTCTGAGCAATCTTTAGAATTCTGAGGACATGTAAAGGCCTTCATCAGAGTTTTACAGCGGTGTATTAGATCTGAGCGTGCTAGTACGAGCAGTGCTTTTATCTTTTGCGCTAGTGAAGTGAGTTTGGAAACACTGAAAATATGCATCTTCGAAAGTAGTTTTCCCACTAACGTTGTATGTCTGAATTCAGAATCAAATAGGAATCCCAAAAATAACATGGTCGCTGTGGTAGAACGTTTATTTTGATGGGCCATTTTCTGCATTTACCAGTACCATCAGGTAGCCTGATTTCAGATGTATCCATGTAAACAGGATTATTAGGGCCATTGTTCTTCTTGCAAAGCATGTCAATATTTAAACAGCTATTATATTGATCTGACTTCACAATAATCCTATTTTTGTGTGCATGAAACCGTACTCAATGACCCTAAGAGTTGGCCAGATGACTCAAACAGATATGGGACCAGGCAACAACCTGTGGTTGAAGTGTGTGCACTGCATCTAATCAGGTCTCTCGCCTCTTAAAAGATGGTTGAATTTCAATGGGATCGCCTGTATTCATGAAGGATAAATGATTCCACTGTCCTAATCTCACCTTGTTAGTGTTTTACTCCCCCTCTATGTCGGTCCATTGATTTATTCCATAGGAGTATGTTGATTGGTACTAAGTTAATGATACAAATTCAATTAAGGGTGATGATGACAATGATGAAGGGTTTATTAAAAGGGAAGTTCCACTATGCAGGTGAAGTGGCTTTAACCCAGTGTCTGACAGGCAGGCTGCAGTAATAATGACAGTGTAGCTGCCTCAGATATACTGTAGGAAGGTGCTGCTGCGATGGCGAGGGTAGATAACCCAGGTCCGGGGCTAAGGATGAGTTTGAACGTGAACATGAACGTGATCACCCTGGTTGCTGGCCATAGGTAGGCTAAGTGTTGGGTACCCATATGTGTCCTGGGTTATGTTCATCAGGGCATGAAACATTAAACATTTTGCAACTGATAATGGTAAATGGCTGTTTGTTATTGGACTAGTCCATTTCTGTTTTAGTCAGTTTTCATCCGTTTGGTGCCTAATAAACATGACCGTTTGGTTGTGTAGTAGAGGTCGACCGATTTAATCGTAATGGCCGATTAATTAGGGCCGATTTCAAGTTTTCATAACAATCGGAAATCAGTATTTTTGGACACAGATTTGGCCAAATGTTTTTTTCTTCTCTTTATTTTTACACCTTTATTTAACCTTTATTTAACTAGGCAAGTCGATTAAGAACACATTCTTATTTTCAATGACGGCCTAGGAACGGTGGGTTAACTGTCTTGTTCAGGGGTAGAATGACAGATTTTTACCTTGTCAGCTCAGGGATTCAATCTTGCAACCTTACAGTTAACTAGTCCAACGCTATAACCACCTGATTACATTGCACTCCACGAGGAGCCTGCATGTTACACGAATGCAGTAAGCCAAGGTAAGTTGCTAGCTAGCATTAAATCAATCAATCATAATCACTAGCTAACTACACATGGTTGATATTACTAGCTTATCTAGCATGTCCTGCGTTGCATATAATCAATGCGGTGCGTATTTGCGAAAAAAGACTGTCATTGCTCCAATGTGTACCTAACCATAAACATCAATGCCTTTCTTAAAATCAATACACAGAAGTATATATTTTTAAACCTGCATATTTAGCTAAAAGAAATCCAGGTTAGCAGGCAATATTAACCAGGTGAAATTGTGTCACTTCTCTTGCGTTCATTGCACGCAGAGTCAGGGTATATGCAACAGTTTGGGCCGCCTGGCTCTTTGCGGACTAATTTGCCAGAATTTTACGTACTTATGACATAACATTGAAGGTTGTGCAATGTAACAAGAATATTTAGACTTAGGGATGCCCACCCGTTAGATGAAATACGGAACGGTTCCGTATTTCACTGAAAGAATAAACGTCTTGTTTTCGAGATGATAGTTTCCGGATTTGACCATATTAATGACCTAAGGCTCGTATTTCTGTGTGTTATTATGTTATAATTAAGTCTATGATTTGATAGAGCAGTCTGACTGAGCGGTGGTAGGCACCAGCAGGCTCGTAAGCATTTATTCAAACAGCACTTTTGTGCGTTTGACAGCAGCTCTTCGCAATGCTTCAAGCATTGCGCTGTTTATGACTTCAAGCCTATCAACTCCCGAGATTAGGCTGGTGTAACCGATGTGAAATGGCTAGCTAGTTAGCGGGGTGCGCGCTAATAGCGTTTCAAACGTCACTCGCTCTGAGACTTGGAGTTGTTGTTCCCCTTGCTCTGCATGGGTAACACTGCTTCGATGGTGGCTGTTGTCGATGTGTTCCTGGTTCGAGCCCAGGGAGGAGCGAGGAGAGGGATGGAAGCTATACTGTTACACTGGCAATACTAAAGTGCCTATAAGAACATCCAATAGTGAAAGGTATATGAAATACAAATGGTATAGAGGGAAATAGTCCTATAATTCCTATAATAACTACAACCTAAAACTTCTTACCTGGGAAATTTGAAGACTCATGTTTAAAGGAACCACCAGTTTTCATATGTTCTCATGTTCTGAGCAAGGAACTTAAACGTTAGCTTTTTTACATGGCACATATTGCACTTTTACTTTCTTCTCCAACACTTTGTTTTTGCATTATTTAAACCAAATTGAACATGTTTCATTATTTATTTGAGGCTAAATTGATTTTATTGATGTGTTAAAATAAGTGTTCATTCAGTATTGTTGTAATTGTCATTATTACAAACAACAGCAAAAGAATCAGCCGATTAATCGGAATCGGCTTTTTTTTGGGTCCTCCAATAATCGGTATCGGCTTTTTTTTGGGTCCTCCAATAATCGGTATCGGCTTTTTTTTGGGTCCTCCAATAATCGGTATCGGCTTTTTTTTGGGTCCTCCAATAATCGGTATCGGCTTTTTTTTGGGTCCTCCAATAATCGGTATCGGCTTTTTTTTGGGTCCTCCAATAATCGGTATCGGCTTTTTTTTGGGTCCTCCAATAATCGGTATCGGCTTTTTTTTGGGTCCTCCAATAATCGGTATCGGCTTTTTTTTGGGTCCTCCAATAATCGGTATCGGCTTTTTTTTGGGTCCTCCAATAATCGGTATCGGCTTTTTTTTGGGTCCTCCAATAATCGGTATCGGCTTTTTTTTGGGTCCTCCAATAATCGGTATCGGCGTTGAAAAATCATAATCGGTCGACCTCTATTGTGTAGTGCAGATCTGGGTCAGTCTCCAGCTCCACACAGTGATAATGCTGATGGTTACTGGATGAGTCTCTCTCCCTGCCAGTCATAAATCCAACACGGCCCCCTCCTGTCTGAAAAGGTCAGTGTCAGACAACTGGGACACAACCAGAAACGGCTTGTCTTGTCCTGTGTGATTCTGTAGGATTGATCACCCTCTTCCCCTCTCATTAGCAGCCTGCAAAAGAGAAATAGAAAGAGAGGGAGACCTGTTCATGAGGGAGGGAGACCCGCTCATAGGCTACTGAAGGAAGGTGGGCGAGCGGGAAGGCGGGGGAGAGAGAGGGAGGGTAGGCGGGGGAGAGGGATGAAGCATGTGGAGGCTATTCATTTAAAAATGTGTTCCACTTGCTCTGACAAGTCCCACGGAGAGGAAATCTCAATCATAAAACCAAAATGTACATGTCTGGAAAATGGGACTTAGAGTTTAGAGTAAGATGCAGTCCTCTCTCTCCATCAGTATCACTGTGACAGCAGAAAACACCCGGCAAATTAAGTTCCCTTCTTGCCTACGGAAGTGTTTTGTTGAAAATAAATATTGTAAAATGCTCCATCAGCAAAACTGGGCCAGGGGGCAATGGAACAGTTGTTCTGTCTCTATTTCACAGTTAGAAATAGGAGAACACAGTTACAACACAATTAACTTATTAGCACTTGTAGATGTAGATTTATAGGCTGCGTTTACACAGGCAGCCCAATTCTGATCTTTTGCCAAATTATTGGTCTTTTGAACCAATCATTCAGTTCAGATCTTTTGCAGATCTAATTGGTGCAAACGGAGCCTTAGATGTAAATCTTAATTGGTCCATTTGTGTGCTTTTTAGTAGGCTAATGCATGTTGGCATATTCATGCACTTTCTAACCCCCCCCCCCCCACCACCTCTCTACTCCCCCCAGTGGCGCGTCCGGGCCTGGGCTGCAGGGAGCTGGTGGTGAGGAACCTGTCCAACCTGCTGCCGGCGTTGGCTCGCGACGTGGTTGACTGGGTGGCGGGCACGCGGGTCAAGACGGCCCAGCTGCTGTATGCCCTGCTGCTGCACGCTGAGGACCACTGCACCCAGCACCTGCAGTTGCTGCTCTCCACGCTGTACCGCGCCTGCAACGACCCCGAGAGCGACGTGGTCACCAACGTGAGTGGTCGACACACAGAGACACATGCTATCACTGCGTGTTCTATGTAATCCAATGGGACGTCCCTACACCATTGGAAATGAAATGTAAAATGGTTAAGGTAGGGGTTAAGGTTGGATGATAGTGGTTGGTCTAATGGTTGGATGATAGTGGTAGGTCTAATGGTTGGATGATAGTGGTAGGCCTAATGGTTGGATGATAGTGGTAGGCCTAATGGTTGATTGATAGTGTTTGGATGATAGTGGTAGGCCTAATGGTTGGATGATAGTGTTTGGATGATAGTGGTAGGTCTATTGGTTGGATGAGAGTGGTGGGATGGTAGTGGTAGGTCTATTGGTTGGATGATAGTGGTAGGTCTAATGGTTGGATCATAGTGGAAGGCCTAATGGTTGGATGATAGTGGTTGGATGATAGTGGTAGGCCTACTGGTTGGATGATAGTGGTAGGTATAATGGTTGGATGATAGTGGTAGGTCTAATGGTTGGATGATAGTGGTTGGATGATAGTGGTAGGTCTAATGGTTGGATGATAGTGGTAGGTCTAATGGTTGGATGATAGTGGTTGGATGATAGTGGTAGGTATAATGGTTGGATGATAGTGGTTGGATGATAGTGGTAGGTCTAATGGTTGGATGATAGTGGTAGGTCTAATGGTTGGATGATAGTGGTAGATCTAATGGTTGGATGATAGTGGTAGGCCTAATGGTTGGATGACAGTGGTTGGATGATAGTGGTAGGCCTAATGGTTGGATGAGAGTGGTAGGCCTAATGGTTGGATGATAGTGGTTGGATGATAGTGGTAGGCCTAATAGTTGGATGATAGTGGTAAGCCTAATGGTTGGATGATAGTGGTAAGTCTAATGGTTGGATGATAGTGTTGCTATTGCAGCTGGTGAGCTCTTTCTTGGATCTTGTCTCTCTTGTTAAACATATATTCTCTGTATAGACTAACCTGGATGAATAAAGGTTAAATCACTGTTAAATAAAGAAGATAATGGTAGATATCTGCTCTACAGGTCCAGTAAACAGTACCTGTGTGTTGGCTACTTCAGTTCATCACTTGACAGATCTTTGTGAAACAAGCCGTACACTGATGCACCATTTTAACAAACTGCTCACAGTACTAATGGCCTTCCTTCCTTCAAGTTATTTCCGTTATTGTCATGCTCATGGCCTATTTCCATTGACATTCTTTCCACCCAGAAACAGATGTTTCAGAGCTGCTGTGGTGAATGGCTTGATCTTGATGGTCATGTCATGAGAGGACACACCTGCTGGCCTTAGAATAGACAGCAGTGAATCGTGATATATGTGTCTTATAGCCCTGAGACAGTTAGGCTGGGCTGGCCTACGGACTTGGGATGCACCTGCCCCAAGAGGAAGCATTTGATGGTTCCCCTGATCCACTGGCTGATAATGGATTATGAATTACGTTCTCTTCTGTGGTCTTCTGTTATGTTGAATTCTTTCTTTTGTCCTCTTTCTTTCTCTCTTATTGTCTCTTTCTCTCTAGTATTGGTCTCTGCTCTCTCGCTAATCTTTGCTCTATCAATTCAATGTGTTTTATTGGCGTGAAATACACTCTGTAATATTGGCAAATCATTCCATAAACTATAGTATCCCCTGTCTCTCTCTCTGCAGTGTCTGAGGTCTGCCAAGCTGCTGGGGACCTTTGTCAGCCCTGAGGTCTTCCTCAAGCTGCTCCTGGTCCACTTGGAGATCCCTTCCTCCTCCTCCTCCCCCCACACCCCCCTCATGGTTCTGGCTGCCGTGCTGGGGGGCTGCTCCAGGGAGCTCTTGAAACCACACCTCCAGAAGATCGCTGATACGCTGGTCCAACCAGACGTCTGCCAGGAGTACCAGCAGGTGAGTCTATGACCCTTGACCTATGGGTATGACCTATGGATATGACCTATGGGTTGGGAATTGGGGGGAAAGGTAAATGTCATAACTACTGGTCCAGGATCAGATCATTATCCACATGAATGGTCTGTGGTTAGGGGTAACTTATGATAGTTCACATCTCAATGGGTTGAGGTGTTTCCTCTATGTTATATTTGAGTCTCCAGCCAGGTCTGGTGAAGTTGGCATATAGACCGAGAGATGAAACAGTACCCTTTCTGAGGTACTTAGTTTTGACCCTAAAACTGTTTACAGTGAAAGGTTCCATAAAGTGAAAGATTATTAAGATAAGATGCATTTTTTTCTATCAAGACTGTTGTGAAAGCTTTTATAGGGATAACTGTGCTGTGAGGTCAGGGGGTTCACCTTGGAGTACATCACAAAATACTGACTCCACTAACGGCCACTGAGCAAGGCACATGTTGTTTTCACCAATCTTTCATTTAATTTCAACTGCTAGAGTCCTCTCGTAACCCTAAACCAACGAGAGAGCGAGAGACACACAGGCGGGGAGAGAGGGAGACACAGGCGGGGAGAGAGGGAGACACAGGCGGGGAGAGAGGGAGACACAGGCGGGGAGAGAGGGAGACACAGGCGAGGAGAGAGGGAGACAGAGGCGGGGAGAGAGGGAGACAGAGGCGGGGAGAGAGGGAGACACAGGCGGGGAGAGAGGGAGACCGGGGAGAGAGGGAGACACAGGCGGGGAGAGAGGGAGACACAGGCGGGGAGAGAGGGAGACACACAGGCGGGGAGAGAGGGAGACACACAGGCGGGGAGAGAGGGAGACACACAGGCGGGGAGAGAGGGAGACACACAGGCGGGGAGAGAGGGAGACACACAGGCGGGGAGAGAGACACACAGGCGGGGAGAGAGGGAGACACACAGGCGGGGAGAGAGGGAGACACACAGGCGGGGAGAGAGGGAGACACACAGGCGGGGTGAGAGGGAGACACACAGGCGGGGAGAGAGGGAGACACACAGGCGGGGAGAGAGGGAGACACACAGGCGGGGAGAGAGGGAGACACACAGGCGGGGAGAGAGGGAGACACACAGGCGGGGAGAGAGGGAGACACACAGGCGGGGGGAGAGGGAGACACACAGGCGGGGAGAGAGGGAGACACACAGGCGGGGAGAGAGGGAGACACACAGGCGGGGGGAGAGGGAGACACACAGGCGGGGGGAGAGGGAGACACACAGGCGGGGGGAGAGGGAGACACACAGGCGGGGGGAGAGGGAGACACACAGGCGGGGAGAGAGGGAGACACACAGGCGGGGAGAGAGGGAGACACACAGGCGGGGGGAGAGGGAGACACACAGGCGGGGAGAGAGACAGATGGGGAGAGAGAGAGAGACAAACAGATGGAGAGACACATATGGAGAGACAGACAGAGAGAGAGCGAGAGAGAGCGAGAGAGAGAGAGAGAGACTGACGGAGAGCGAGAGAGACGGACAGCGAGAGAGAGACGGACAGAGAGAGAGAGACGGACAGCGAGAGAGACGGACAGCGAGAGAGACGGACAGCGAGAGAGACGGACAGCGAGAGAGAGACGGACAGCGAGAGAGAGACTGACAGCGAGAGAGCGAGACGGACAGCGAGAGAGAGAGAGAGAGACGGACAGCGAGAGAGAGAGAGACGGACAGCGCGCGAGAGAGAGAGAGACGGACAGAGAGAGAGAGAGACGGACAGCGAGAGAGACGGACAGAGAGAGAGAGAGAGACGGACAGCGCGAGAGAGAGAGAGACGGACAGCGAGAGAGAGACGGACAGCGAGAGAGAGACGGACAGCGAGAGAGAGACGGACAGCGAGAGAGAGAGAGAGACAGACAGAGAGAGAGAGAGACAGACAG
>NW_027258680.1:52500-59726 GCF_045791955.1 Oncorhynchus clarkii lewisi | reverse complement strand
TTTCGTCCTCTAGTCCTCCTCTCTTTCTCTAGTCCTCCTTTCGTTCTCTAGTCCTCCTTTCTTTCTCTAGTGCGCCTCTCTTTCTCTAGTCCTCCTTTCTCTAGTTCTCCTTTCGTTCTCTAGTTCTCCTCTCATTTTCTAGTTCTCCTTTCTTTCTCTAGTTCTCCTCTATTTCTCTAGTCCTCCTTTCTTTCTCTAGTTCTCCTCTATTTCTCTAGTCCTCCTTCCTCTAGTCCTCCTTTCTTTCTCTAGTCTTCCTTTCTATCTCTAGTCCTCCTCTCTTTCTCTAGTCCTCCTTTCTCTAGTTCTCCTCTCTTTCTCTAGTCCTCCTCTCTTTATCTAGTTCTCTTCTCTTTCACAAGTCCTCCGTTCTTTCTCAAGTCCTCCTCTCTTTCTCTAGTCCTCCTTTCTTTCTCAAGTCCTCCTCTCTTTCTCTAGTCCTCCTCTCTTTATCTAGTCCTCCTTTCTTTATCTAGTTCTCTTCTCTTTCTCTGGTCCTCCGTTCTTTCTCTAGTCCTCCTCTCTTTCTCAAGTCCTCCTCTCTTTCTCTAGTTCTCCTCTTTTTCTCTAGTCCTCCTCTCTTTATCTAGTTCTCTTCTCTTTCTCCAGTCCTCCGTTCTTTCTCTAGTCCTACTTTCTTTCTCTATTTCTCCTCTATTCTCTAGTCCTCCTTTCTTTCTCTAGTCCTCCGTTCTTTCTCTAGTCCTCCTTTCTTTCTCAAGTCCTCCTCTCTTTCTCTAGTCTTCCTCTCTTTCTCTAGTCCTCCTTTCTTTATCTAGTTCTCCTTTCTTTATCTAGTTCTCCTCTCTTTCTCTAGTCCTCCTCTCTTTCTCTAGTCCTCCTTTCTCTAGTTCTCCTTTCTTTCTCTAGTCCTCCTTTATTTCTCTAGTCCTACTTTCTATCTCTAGTCCTCCTCTCTTTCTCTAGTCCTCCTTTCTCTAGTCCTCCTTTCTTTCTCTAGTCCTCCTCTCTTTCTCTAGTCCTCCTTTCTTTCTCTAGTCCTCCTTTCTTTCTCTATTTCTCCTTTCTGTCTCTAGTCCTCCTTTCTTTCTCTAGTCCTCCTCTCTTTCTCTAGTCCGCCTCTCTTTCTCTAGTCCTCCTTTCTCTAGTTCTCCTTTCGTTCTCTAGTTCTCCTCTCATTTTCTAGTTCTCCTTTCTTTCTCTAGTTCTCCTCTATTTCTCTAGTCCTCCTTTCTTTCTCTAGTTCTCCTCTATTTCTCTAGTCCTCCTTCCTCTAGTCCTCCTTTCTTTCTCTAGTCCTCCTTTCTATCTCTAGTCCTCCTCTCTTTCTCTAGTCCTCCTTTCTCTAGTTCTCCTCTCTTTCTCTAGTCCTCCTCTCTTTATCTAGTTCTCTTCTCTTTCACAAGTCCTCCGTTCTTTCTCAAGTCCTCCTCTCTTTCTCTAGTCCTCCTTTCTTTCTCAAGTCCTCCTCTCTTTCTCTAGTCCTCCTCTCTTTATCTAGTCCTCCTTTCTTTATCTAGTTCTCTTCTCTTTCTCTGGTCCTCCGTTCTTTCTCTAGTCCTCCTCTCTTTCTCTAGTCCTCCTCTCTTTCTCTAGTTCTCCTCTTTTTCTCTAGTCCTCCTCTCTTTATCTAGTTCTCTTCTCTTTCTCCAGTCCTCCGTTCTTTCTCTAGTCCTCCTTTCTTTCTCTATTTCTCCTCTATTCTCTAGTCCTCCTTTCTTTCTCTAGTCCTCCGTTCTTTCTCTAGTCCTCCTTTCTTTCTCAAGTCCTCCTCTCTTTCTCTAGTCTTCCTCTCTTTCTCTAGTCCTCCTTTCTTTATCTAGTTCTCCTTTCTTTATGTAGTTCTCCTCTCTTTCTCTAGTCCTCCTCTCTTTCTCTAGTCCTCCTTTCTCTAGTTCTCCTTTCTTTCTCTAGTCCTCCTTTATTTCTCTAGTCCTACTTTCTATCTCTAGTCCTCCTCTCTTTCTCTAGTCCTCCTTTCTCTAGTTCTCCTTTCTTTCTCTAGTCCTCCTTTCTTTCTCTAGTCCTCCTTTCTTTCTCTAGTCCTCCTCTCTTTCTCTAGTCCTCCTTTCTTTCTCTAGTCCTCCTTTCTTTCTCTATTTCTCCTTTCTGTCTCTAGTCCTCCTTTCTTTCTCTAGTCCTCCTCTCTTTCTCTAGTCCGCCTCTCTTTCTCTAGTCCTCCTTTCTCTAGTTCTCCTTTCGTTCTCTAGTTCTCCTCTCATTTTCTAGTTCTCCTTTCTTTCTCTAGTTCTCCTCTATTTTTTCTAGTCCTCCTTTCTTTCTCTAGTTCTCCTCTATTTCTCTAGTCCTCCTTCCTCTAGTCCTCCTTTCTTTCTCTAGTCCTCCTTTCTATCTCTAGTCCTCCTCTCTTTCTCTAGTCCTCCTTTCTCTAGTTCTCCTCTCTTTCTCTAGTCCTCCTCTCTTTATCTAGTTCTCTTCTCTTTCACAAGTCCTCCGTTCTTTCTCAAGTCCTCCTCTCTTTCTCTAGTCCTCCTTTCTTTCTCAAGTCCTCCTCTCTTTCTCTAGTCCTCCTCTCTTTATCTAGTCCTCCTTTCTTTATCTAGTTCTCTTCTCTTTCTCTGGTCCTCCGTTCTTTCTCTAGTCCTCCTCTCTTTCTCTAGTTCTCCTCTTTTTCTCTAGTCCTCCTCTCTTTATCTAGTTCTCTTCTCTTTCTCCAGTCCTCCGTTCTTTCTCTAGTCCTCCTTTCTTTCTCTATTTCTCCTCTATTCTCTAGTCCTCCTTTCTTTCTTTAGTCCTCCGTTCTTTCTCTAGTCCTCCTTTCTTTCTCAAGTCCTCCTCTCTTTCTCTAGTCTTCCTCTCTTTCTCTAGTCCTCCTTTCTTTATCTAGTTCTCCTTTCTTTATCTAGTTCTCCTCTCTTTCTCTAGTCCTCCTCTCTTTCTCTAGTCCTCCTTTCTCTAGTTCTCCTTTCTTTCTCTAGTCCTCCTTTATTTCTCTAGTCCTACTTTCTATCTCTAGTCCTCCTCTCTTTCTCTAGTCCTCCTTTCTCTAGTTCTCCTTTCTTTCTCTAGTCCTCCTTTCTTTCTCTAGTCCTCCTTTCTTTCTCTAGTCCTCCTCTCTTTCTCTAGTCCTCCTTTCTTTCTCTAGTCCTCCTTTCTTTCTCTATTTCTCCTTTCTGTCTCTAGTCCTCCTTTCTTTCTCTAGTCCTCCTTTCTTTCTCTAGTCTTCCTCTCTTTCTCTAGTCCTCCTTTCTTTCTCTAGTCCTCCTTTCTTTCTCTAGTCCTCCTTTCTTTATCTAGTTCTCTTCTCTTTATCTAGTTCTCTTCTCTTTCTCTAGTCCTCCGTTCTTTCTCTAGTCCTCCTCTATTTCTCTAGTCCTCCTTTCTCTAGTCTTCCTCTCTTTCTCTAGTCCTCCTTTATTTATCTAGTCCTCCTCTCTTTCTCTAGTCCTCCTTTCTCTAGTCCTCCTTTCGTCCTCTAGTCCTCCTCTCTTTCTCTAGTCCTCCTTTCGTTCTCTAGTCCTCCTTTCTTTCTCTAGTGCGCCTCTCTTTCTCTAGTCCTCCTTTCTCTAGTTCTCCTTTCGTTCTCTAGTTCTCCTCTCATTTTCTAGTTCTCCTTTCTTTCTCTAGTTCTCCTCTTTTTCTCTAGTCCTCCTTTCTTTCTCTAGTTCTCCTCTATTTCTCTAGTCCTCCTTCCTCTAGTCCTCCTTTCTTTCTCTAGTCCTCCTTTCTATCTCTAGTCCTCCTCTCTTTCTCTAGTCCTCCTTTCTCTAGTTCTCCTCTCTTTCTCTAGTCCTCCTTTCTTTCTCTAGTCCTCCGTTCTTTCTCAAGTCCTCCTCTCTTTCTCTAGTCCTCCTTTCTTTCTCAAGTCCTCCTCTCTTTCTCTAGGCCTCCTCTCTTTATCTAGTCCTCCTTTCTTTATCTAGTTCTCTTCTCTTTCTCTGGTCCTCCTCTCTTTCTCTAGTCCTCCTCTCTTTCTCTAGTCCTCCTCTCTTTCTCTAGTTCTCCTCTTTTCTCTAGTCCTCCTCTCTTTATCTAGTTCTCTTTTCTCTTTCTCCAGTCCTCCGTTCTTTCTCTAGTCCTCCTTTCTTTCTCTATTTCTCCTTTCTTTCTCTAGTCCTCCTTTCTTTCTCTAGTCCTACGTTCTTTCTCTAGTCCTCCTTTCTTTCTCTAGTCCTCCTTTCTTTCTCTAGTCCTCCTCTCTTTCTCTATTTCTCCTTTCTGTCTCTAGTCCTCCTTTCTTTCTCTAGTCCTCCTTTCTTTCTCTAGTCTTCCTCTCTTTCTCTAGTCCTCCTTTCTTTCTCTAGTCCTCCTTTCTTTCTCTAGTCCTCCTTTCTTTATCTAGTTCTCTTCTCTTTATCTAGTTCTCTTCTCTTTCTCTAGTCCTCCGTTCTTTCTCTAGTCCTCCTCTATTTCTCTAGTCCTCCTTTCTCTAGTCTTCCTCTCTTTCTCTAGTCCTCCTTTATTTATCTAGTCCTCCTCTCTTTCTCTAGTCCTCCTTTCTCTAGTCCTCCTTTCGTCCTCTAGTCCTCCTCTCTTTCTCTAGTCCTCCTTTCGTTCTCTAGTCCTCCTTTCTTTCTCTAGTGCGCCTCTCTTTCTCTAGTCCTCCTTTCTCTAGTTCTCCTTTCGTTCTCTAGTTCTCCTCTCATTTTCTAGTTCTCCTTTCTTTCTCTAGTTCTCCTCTTTTTCTCTAGTCCTCCTTTCTTTCTCTAGTTCTCCTCTATTTCTCTAGTCCTCCTTCCTCTAGTCCTCCTTTCTTTCTCTAGTCCTCCTTTCTATCTCTAGTCCTCCTCTCTTTCTCTAGTCCTCCTTTCTCTAGTTCTCCTCTCTTTCTCTAGTCCTCCTTTCTTTCTCTAGTCCTCCGTTCTTTCTCAAGTCCTCCTCTCTTTCTCTAGTCCTCCTTTCTTTCTCAAGTCCTCCTCTCTTTCTCTAGGCCTCCTCTCTTTATCTAGTCCTCCTTTCTTTATCTAGTTCTCTTCTCTTTCTCTGGTCCTCCGTTCTTTCTCTAGTCCTCCTCTCTTTCTCTAGTCCTCCTCTCTTTCTCTAGTTCTCCTCTTTTTCTCTAGTCCTCCTCTCTTTATCTAGTTCTCTTCTCTTTCTCCAGTCCTCCGTTCTTTCTCTAGTCCTCCTTTCTTTCTCTATTTCTCCTCTATTCTCTAGTCCTCCTTTCTTTCTCTAGTCCTACGTTCTTTCTCTAGTCCTCCTTTCTTTCTCAAGTCCTCCTCTCTTTCTCTAGTCTTCCTCTCTTTCTCTAGTCCTCCTTTCTTTATCTAGTTCTCCTTTCTTTATCTAGTTCTCCTCTCTTTCTCTAGTCCTCCTTTCTTTCTCTAGTCCTCCTTTCTTTCTCAAGTCCTCCTCTCTTTCTCTAGTCTTCCTCTCTTTCTCTAGTCCTCCTTTCTTTATCTAGTTCTCCTTTCTTTATCTAGTTCTCTTCTCTTTCTCTAGTCCTTCTTTCTTTCTCTAGTCCTCCTTTCTTTCTCAAGTCCTCCTCTCTTTCTCTAGTCCTCCTTTCTTTCTCTAGTCCTCCTTTCTTTCTCTGGCCCTCCTCTCTTTATCTAGTTATCCTTTCTTTATCTAATTCTCTTCTCTTTCTCTAGTCCTCCGTTCTTTCTCTAGTCCTCCTCTCTTTCTCTAGTCCTCCTCTCTTTCTCTAGTTCTCCTCTCTTTCTCTAGTCCTCCTCTCTTTATCTAGTTCTCTTCTCTTTCTCCAGTCCTCCGTTCTTTCTCTAGTCCTCCTTTCTTTCTCTATTTCTCCTTTCTTTCTCTAGTCCTCCTTTCTTTCTCTAGTCCTCCTTTCTTTCTCTAGTCTTCCTCTCTTTCTCTAGTCCTCCTTTCTTTCTCTAGTCCTCCTTTCTTTCTCTAGTCCTCCTTTCTTTATCTAGTTCTCTTCTCTTTATCTAGTTCTCTTCTCTTTCTCTAGTCCTACGTTCTTTCTCTAGTCCTCCTCTATTTCTCTAGTCCTCCTTTCTCTAGTCTTCCTCTCTTTCTCTAGTCCTCCTTTCTTTCTCTAGTCCTCCTTTCGTCCTCTAGTCCTCCTCTCTTTCTCTAGTCCTCCTTTCGTTCTCTAGTCCTCCTTTCTTTCTCTAGTGCGCCTCTCTTTCTCTAGTCCTCCTTTCTCTAGTTCTCCTTTCGTTCTCTAGTTCTCCTCTCATTTTCTAGTTCTCCTTTCCTTCTCTAGTTCTCCTCTATTTCTCTAGTCCTACTTTCTTTCTCTAGTTCTCCTCTATTTCTCTAGTCCTCCTTCCTCTAGTCCTCCTTTCTTTCTCTAGTCCTCCTTTCTATCTCTAGTCCTCCTCTCTTTCTCTAGTCCTCATTTCTCTAGTTCTCCTCTCTTTCTCTAGTCCTCCTTTCTTTCTCTAGTCCTCCTTTCTATCTCTAGTCCTCCTCTCTTTCTCTAGTCCTCCTTTCTCTAGTTCTCCTCTCTTTCTCTAGTCCTCCTTTCTTTCTCTAGTCCTCCTTTATTTCTCTAGTCCTCCTTTATTTCTCTAGTCCTCCTTTCTATCTCTAGTCCTCCTCTCTTTCTCTAGTCCTCCTTTCTCTAGTTCTCCTTTCTTTCTCTAGTCCTCCTTTCTTTCTCTAGTCCTCCTTTCTTTCTCTAGTCCTCCTCTCTTTCTCTAGTCCTCCTTTCTTTCTCTAGTCCTCCTCTCTTTCTCTAGTCCTCCTTTCTCTAGTTCTCCTTTCTTTCTCTAGTCCTCCTTTATTTCTCTAGTCCTCCTTTCTATCTCTAGTCCTCCTCTCTTTCTCTAGTCCTCCTTTCTCTAGTTCTCCTTTCTTTCTCTAGTCCTCCTTTCTTTCTCTAGTCCTCCTTTCTTTCTCTAGTCCTCCTCTCTTTCTCTAGTCCTCCTTTCTTTCGCTAGTCCTCCTTTCTTTCTCTAGTCCTCCTTTCTTTCTCTAGTCCTCCTTTCTTTCTCTAGTCCTCCTTTCTTTCTCTAGTCCTCCTTTCTCTAGTTCTCCTTTCTTTCTCTAGTCCTCCTTTCTTTCTCTAGTCCTCCTTTCTTTCTCTAGTCCTCCTTTCTTTCTCTAGTCCTCCTTTCTTTCTCTAGTCCTCCTCTCTTTCTCTAGTCCTCCTTTCTTTCTCTAGTCCTCCTTTCTTTCTCTAGTCCTCCTCTCTTTCTCTAGTCCTCCTTTCTTTCTCTAGTCCTCCTCTCTTTCTCTAGTCCTCCTTTCTCTAGTCCTCCTTTCTCTAGTTCTCCTTTCTTTCTCTAGTCCTCCTTTCTTTCTCTAGTCCTCCTCTCTTTCTCTGTTTTTCTCCTGCATTGACCCTCTTCTCTATCTGTTCCCTTTCACTACCTTCCCTTCTTTTTTCT
>NW_027258680.1:0-47500 GCF_045791955.1 Oncorhynchus clarkii lewisi | reverse complement strand
CTGATACCCCCAGTATGTTAGTGATCCTGTTACCCCCAGTGTGTTAGTGTTACCTCCAGTCTGTTAGTGTTCCTATTACCTCCAGTGTGTTAGTGTTCCTGTTACCTCCAGTGTGTTAGTTTTCCTGTTACTTCCAGTGTGTTAGTGTTCCTGTTACCCCCAGCATGTTAGTGTTCCTGTTACCCCCAGTGTTTAAGTGTTCCTGTTACCCCCAGTGTGTTAGTGTTCCTGTTACCCCCAGTGTGTTAGTGTTCCTGTTACCCCCAGTGTGTTATTGTTACCCCAAGTGTGTTAGTGTTCCTGTTACCCCCAGTGTGGTAGTGTTCCTGTTACCCTCCAGTGTGTTAGTGTTCCTGTTACCATCCAGTGTGTTAGTGTTCCTGTTACCCTCCAGTGTGTTAGTGTTCCTGTTACCCCAGTGTGTTAGTGTTACCCCCAGTGTGTTAGTGTTACCCCCCAGTGTGTTAGTGTTACCTCCAGTGTGTTAGTGTTCCTGTTACCCCCAGTGTGTTAGTGTTTCTGTTACCCCCAGTATGTTAGTGTTCCTGTTACCCCCAGTGTGTTAGTGTTACCCCCAGTGTGTTAGTGTTCCTGTTACCCCCAGAGTGTTAGTGTTCCTGTTACCCCCAGTATGTTAGTGTTCCAGTTACCCACAGTGTTTTAGTGTTACCCCCAGTGTGTTAGTTTTCCTGTTACCCCCAGTGTGTTAGTGTTACCTCCATTCTGTTAGTGTTCCTGTTACCTCCAGTGTGTTAGTGTTCCTGTTACTTCCAGTGTGTTAGTGTTCCTGTTACCCCCAGTGTGTTAGTGTTCCTGTTACCCAAGTGTGTTAGTGTTCCTGTTACCCTCAGTGTGTTATTGTTACCCCCAGTGTGTTAGTGTTCCTGTTACCCCCAGCGTGTTAGTGTTCATGTTACCCCCAGTGTGTTAGTGTTACCCCCATTGTGTTAGTGTTCCTGTTACCCCCAGTGTGTTAGTGTTCCTGTTACCCCCAGTGTGTTAGTGTTCCTGTTACCACGAGTGTGTTCGTGTTCCTGTTACCCCCAGTATGTTAGTGATCCTGTTACCCCCAGTGTGTTAGTGTTCCTGTTAACCCCAGTGTGTTAGTGTTCCTGTTACCCCAAATGTGTTATTGTTCCTGTTACCCCCAGTGGGTTAGTGTTCCTGTTACCCCCAGTGTGTTAGTGTTCCTGTTACCCCCAGTGTGTTAGTGTTCCTGTTACCTTCAGTGTGTTGGTGTTCCTGTTACCCCCAGTGTGTTAGTGTTCCTGTTATCCCCAGTATGTTAGTGTTCCTGTTACCCCCAGTGTGTTAGTGTTCCTGTTACCTCCAGTGTGTTAGTGTTCATGTTACCCCCAGTGTGTTAGTGTTCCTGATACCCCCAGTGTGTTAGTGTTCCTGTTACCCCCAGCGTGTTAGTTTTCCTGTTACCTCCAGTGTGTAAGTGTTCCTGTTACCCCCAGTGTATTAGTGTTACCCACATGTGTGTTAGTGTTACCCCCAGTGTGTTAGTGTTCCTGTTACCCCCAGTGTGTTAGTGTTCCTGTTACTGCAGTGTGTTATTGTTACCCCCAGTGTGTTAGTGTTCCTGTTACCCCCAGTGTGTTAGTGTTCCGGTTACCCCCAGTGTGTTAGTGTTACTCCCAGTGTGTTAGTGTTCCTGTTACCCACAGTGTGTTATTGTTACCCCCAGTGTGTTAGTGTTCCTGTTATCCCCAGTGTGTTATTGTTACCCCCATTGTGTTAGTGTTCCTGTTACCCCCAGTGTGTTAGTGTTCCTGTTACCCCCAGTGTGTTAGTGTTCCTGTTACCCCCAGTGTGATAGTGTTCCTGATACCCCCAGTGTGTAAGTGTTCCTGTTACCTCCAGTATGTTAGTGTTCCTGTTACCCCCAGTGTGTTAGTTTTCCTGTTACCCCCAGTGTGTTAGTGTTACCTCCATTCTGTTAGTGTTCCTGTTACCTCCAGTGTGTTAGTGTTCCTGTTACTTCCAGTGTGTTAGTGTTCCTGTTACCCCCAGTGTGTTAGTGTTCCTGTTACCCAAGTGTGTTAGTGTTCCTGTTACCCTCAGTGTGTTATTGTTACCCCCAGTGTGTTAGTGTTCCTGTTACCCCCAGCGTGTTAGTGTTCATGTTACCCCCAGTGTGTTAGTGTTACCCCCATTGTGTTAGTGTTCCTGTTACCCCCAGTGTGTTAGTGTTCCTGTTACCCCCAGTGTGTTAGTGTTCCTGTTACCACGAGTGTGTTCGTGTTCCTGTTACCCCCAGTATGTTAGTGATCCTGTTACCCCCAGTGTGTTAGTGTTCCTGTTAACCCCAGTGTGTTAGTGTTCCTGTTACCCCAAATGTGTTATTGTTCCTGTTACCCCCAGTGGGTTAGTGTTCCTGTTACCCCCAGTGTGTTAGTGTTCCTGTTACCCCCAGTGTGTTAGTGTTCCTGTTACCTTCAGTGTGTTGGTGTTCCTGTTACCCCCAGTGTGTTAGTGTTCCTGTTATCCCCAGTATGTTAGTGTTCCTGTTACCCCCAGTGTGTTAGTGTTCCTGTTACCTCCAGTGTGTTAGTGTTCATGTTACCCCCAGTGTGTTAGTGTTCCTGATACCCCCAGTGTGTTAGTGTTCCTGTTACCCCCAGCGTGTTAGTTTTCCTGTTACCTCCAGTGTGTAAGTGTTCCTGTTACCCCCAGTGTATTAGTGTTACCCACATGTGTGTTAGTGTTACCCCCAGTGTGTTAGTGTTCCTGTTACCCCCAGTGTGTTAGTGTTCCTGTTACTGCAGTGTGTTATTGTTACCCCCAGTGTGTTAGTGTTCCTGTTACCCCCAGTGTGTTAGTGTTCCGGTTACCCCCAGTGTGTTAGTGTTACTCCCAGTGTGTTAGTGTTCCTGTTACCCACAGTGTGTTATTGTTACCCCCAGTGTGTTAGTGTTCCTGTTATCCCCAGTGTGTTATTGTTACCCCCATTGTGTTAGTGTTCCTGTTACCCCCAGTGTGTTAGTGTTCCTGTTACCCCCAGTGTGTTAGTGTTCCTGTTACCCCCAGTGTGATAGTGTTCCTGATACCCCCAGTGTGTAAGTGTTCCTGTTACCTCCAGTATGTTAGTGTTCCTGTTACCCCCAGTGTTTTAGTGTTCCTGCTACCTCCAGTGTGTTAGTGTTCCTGTTACTGCAGTGTGTTAGTGTTATCCACATGTGTGTTAGTGTTACCCCCAGTGTGTTAGTGTTCCTGTTAGCCCCAGTGTGTTAGTGTTCCTGTTACCTCCAGAGTGTTGGTGTTACCCACATGTGTGTTAGTGTTACCCCCAGTGTGTTAGTGTTCCTGTTACCCCCAGTGTGTTAGTGTTCCTGTTACCCCCAGTGTTTTAGTGTTCCTGCTACCTCCAGTGTGTTAGTGTTCCTGTTACTGCAGTGTGTTATTGTTACCCCCAGTGTGTTAGTGTTCCTGTTACTGCAGTGTGTTATTGTTACCCCCAGTGTGTTAGTGTTCCTGTTACTGCAGTGTGTTATTGTTACCCCCAGTGTGTTAGTGTTCCTGTTACCCCCAGTGTTTTAGTGTTCCTGCTACCTCCAGTGTGTTAGTGTTCCTGTTACCTCCAGTGTGTTAGTGTTACCCCCAGTGTGTTAGTGTTCCTGTTACCCCCAGTGTGTTAGTGTTCCTGTTACCCCCAGTGTGTTAGTGTTCCTGTTACCTCCAGTGTGTTAGTGTTACCCTCCAGTGTGTTAGTGTTACCCCTTCAGTGTGTTAGTGTTACCTCCAGTGTGTTAGTTTACCTCCAGTGTGTTAGTGTTACCTCCAGTGTGTTAGTTTACCTCCAGTGTGTTAGTGTTCCTGTTACCTCCAGTGTGTTAGTGTTATCTTCAGTGTCCAGTGTGTTCCTGTTACCTCCAGTGTGTTAGTGTTCCTGCTACCCCCAGTATGTTAGTGTTCCTGGTACCTCCAGTGTGTTAGTGTTCCTGTTACCTCCAGTGTGTTAGTGTTACCCCCTGTGTGTTAGTGTTCCTGTTACCCCCAAATGTGTTAGTGTTCCTGTTACCCCCAGTGTGTTAGTGTTCATGTTACCTTCAGTGTTTTAGTGTTCATGTTACCCCCAGTGTGTTAGTGTTCCTGTTACCTCCAGTATGTTAGTGTTCCTGTTACCCCCATTGTGTTATTGTTACCCCCAGTGTGTTAGTGTTCCTGTTATCCCCATTGTGTTATTGTTACACCCAGTGTGTTAGTGTTCCTGTTATCCCCAGTGTGTTATTGTTACCCCCATTGTGTTAGTGTTCCTGTTACCCCCAGTGTGTTAGTGTTCCTGTTACCTCCAGAGTGTTGGTGTTCCTGTTACCCCCAGTGTGTTAGTGTTCCTGTTACCTCCAGTATGTTAGTGTTCCTGTTACCCCCAGTGTTTTAGTGTTCCTGCTACCTCCAGTGTGTTAGTGTTCCTGTTACTGCAGTGTGTTATTGTTGCCCCCATTGTGTTAGTGTTCCTGTTATTCCCAGTGTGTTAGTGTTCCTGTTACCCCAAATGTGTTAGTGTTCCTGTTACCCCCAGTGTGATAGTGTTCATGTTACCTCCAGTGTGTTAGTGTTCCTGTTACCCCCAGTGTGTTAGTGTTCCTGTTAGCTCCAGTATGTTAGTGTTCCTGTTAACCCCAGTGTTTTAGTGTTCCTGCTACCTCCAATGTGTTAGTGTTCCTGTTACTGCAGTGTGTTATTGTTACCCCCAGTGTGTTAGTGTTCCTGTTACCCCCAGTGGGTTAGTGTTCCTGTTACCTCCAGTGTGTTAGTGTTACCCCCAGTGTGTTAGTGTTCCTGTTACCCCCAAATGTGTTAGTGTTCCTGTTACCCCCAGTGTGTTAGTGTTCATGTTACCTTCAGTGTTTTAGTGTTCCTGTTACCCCCAGTGTGTTCGTGTTCCTGTTACCTCCAGTATGTTAGTGTTCCTGTTACCCCCATTGTGTTATTGTTACCCCCAGTGTGTTAGTGTTACTGTTATCCCCAGTGTGTTATTGTTACCCTCATTGTGTTAGTGTTCCTGTTACCCCCAGTGTGTTAGTGTTCCTGTTACCCCCAGTGTGTTAGTGTTCCTGTTACCTCCAGTGTGTAAGTGTTCCTGTTACCCCCAGTGTATTAGTGTTACCCACATGTGTGTTAATGTTACCCCCAGTGTGTTAGTGTTCCTGTTACCCCCAGTGTGTTAGTGTTCCTGTTACTGCAGTGTGTTATTGTTACCCCCAGTGTGTTAGTGTTCCTGTTACCCCCAGTGTGTTAGTGTTCCTGTTACCCCCAGTGTGTTAGTGTTCCTGTTACCTCCAGAGTGTTGGTGTTCCTGCTACCTCCAATGTGTTAGTGTTCCTGTTACTGCAGTGTGTTATTGTTACCCCCAGTGTGTTAGTGTTCCTTTTACCCCAAGTGGGTTAGTGTTCCTGTTACCTCCAGTGTGTTAGTGTTCCTGTTACCCCCAGTGTGTTAGTGTTCCTGTTACCTTCAGTGTTTTAGTGTTCCTGTTATCACCAGTGTGTTAGTGTTCCTGTTACCTCCAGTATGTTAGTGTTCCTGTTACCCCCCGCGTTTTAGTGTCCCTGCTACCTCCAGTGTGTTAGTGTTCCTGTTACTGCAGTGTGTTATTGTTACCCCCAGTGTGTTAGTGTTCCTGTTACCCCCAGCGTTTTAGTGTCCCTGCTACCTCCAGTGTATTAGTGTTCCTGTTACTGCAGTGTGTTATTGTTACCCCCAGTGTGTTAGTGTTCCTGTTACCCCCAGTGGGTTAGTATTCCTGTTACCTCCAGTGTGTTAGTGTTCCTGTTACCTCCAGTGTGTTAGTGTTCCTGTTACCTCCAGTGTGTTAGTGTTACCTTCAGTGTCCAGTGTGTTCCTGTCACCTCCAGTGTGTTAGTGTTCCTGCTACCCCCAGTATGTTAGTGTTCCTGGTACCTCCAGTGTGTTAGTGTTCCTGTTACCTCCAGTGTGTTAGTGTTACCCCCAGTGTGTTAGTGTTCCTGTTACCCCCAAATGTGTTAGTGTTCCTGTTACCCCCAGTGTGTTAGTGTTCATGTTACCTTCAGTGTTTTAGTGTTCCTGTTACCCCCAGTGTGTTAGTGTTCCTGTTACCTCCAGTATGTTAGTGTTCCTGTTACCCCCATTGTGTTATTGTTACCCCAGTGTGTTAGTGTTCCTGTTATCCCCAGTGTGTTATTGTTACCCCCATTGTGTTAGTGTTCCTGTTACCCCCAGTGTGTTAGTGTTCCTGTTACTCCCCAGTGTGTTAGTGTTCCTGTTACCCCCAGTGTGTTAGTGTTCCTGTTACCTCCAGTGTGTTAGTGTTACCCTCCAGTGTGTTAGTGTTACCCCTTCAGTGTGTTAGTGTTACCTCCAGTGTGTTAGTTTACCTCCAGTGTGTTAGTGTTACCTCCAGTGTGTTAGTTTACCTCCAGTGTGTTAGTGTTCCTGTTACCTCCAGTGTGTTAGTGTTATCTTCAGTGTCCAGTGTGTTCCTGTTACCTCCAGTGTGTTAGTGTTCCTGCTACCCCCAGTATGTTAGTGTTCCTGGTACCTCCAGTGTGTTAGTGTTCCTGTTACCTCCAGTGTGTTAGTGTTACCCCCAGTGTGTTAGTGTTCCTGTTACCCCCAAATGTGTTAGTGTTCCTGTTACCCCCAGTGTGTTAGTGTTCATGTTACCTTCAGTGTTTTAGTGTTCCTGTTACCCCCAGTGTGTTAGTGTTCCTGTTACCTCCAGTATATTAGTGTTCCTGTTACCCCCATTGTGTTATTGTTACCCCCAGTGTGTTAGTGTTCCTGTTATCCCCATTGTGTTATTGTTACCCCCAGTGTGTTAGTGTTCCTGTTATCCCCAGTGTGTTATTGTTACCCCCATTGTGTTAGTGTTCCTGTTACCCCCAGTGTGTTAGTGTTCCTGTTACCCCCAGTGTGTTAGTGTTCCTGTTACCTCCAGAGTGTTGGTGTTCCTGTTACCCCCAGTGTGTTAGTGTTCCTGTTACCTCCAGTATGTTAGTGTTCCTGTTACCCCCAGTGTTTTAGTGTTCCTGCTACCTCCAGTGTGTTAGTGTTCCTGTTACTGCAGTGTGTTATTGTTGCCCCCATTGTGTTAGTGTTCCTGTTATTCCCAGTGTGTTAGTGTTCATGTTACCCCCAGTGTGTTAGTGTTCCTGTTACCTCCAGAGTGTTGGTGTTCCTGTTACCCCCAGTGTGTTAGTGTTCCTGTTAGCTCCAGTATGTTAGTGTTCCTGTTACCCCCAGTGTTTTAGTGGTCCTGCTACCTCCAATGTGTTAGTGTTCCTGTTACTGCAGTGTGTTATTGTTACCCCCAGTGTGTTAGTGTTCCTGTTACCCCCAGTGGGTTAGTGTTCCTGTTACCTCCAGTGTGTTAGTGTTACCCCCAGTATGTTAGTGTTCCTGTTACCCCCAAATGTGTTAGTGTTCCTGTTACCCCCAGTGTGTTAGTGTTCATGTTACCTTCAGTGTTTTAGTGTTCCTGTTACCCCCAGTGTGTTCGTGTTCCTGTTACCTCCAGTATGTTAGTGTTCCTGTTACCCCCATTGTGTTATTGTTACCCCCAGTGTGTTAGTGTTACTGTTATCCCCAGTGTGTTATTGTTACCCTCATTGTGTTAGTGTTCCTGTTACCCCCAGTGTGTTAGTGTTCCTGTTACCCCCAGTGTGTTAGTGTTCCTGTTACCTCCAGAGTGTTGGTGTTCCTGTTAGCCCCAGTGTGTTAGTGTTCCTGTTACCTCCAGTATGTTAGTGTTCCTGTTACCCCCAGTGTTTTAGTGTTCCTGCTACCTCCAGTGTGTTAGTGTTCCTGTTACTGCAGTGTGTTATTGTTGCCCCCATTGTGTTAGTGTTCCTGTTACTCCCAGTGTGTTAGTGTTCCTGTTATCCCCAGTGTGTTAGTGTTTCTGTTACCTCCAGAGTGTTGGTGTTCCTGTTACCCCCAGTGTGTTAGTGTTCCTGTTAGCTCCAGTATGTTAGTGTTCCTGTTACCCCCAGTGTTTTAGTGTTCCTGCTACCTCCAATGTGTTAGTGTTCCTGTTACTGCAGTGTTTTATTGTTACCCCCAGTGTGTTAGTGTTCCTTTTACCCCCAGTGGGTTAGTGTTCCTGTTACCTCCAGTGTGTTATTGTTCCTGTTACCCCCAGTGTTTTAGTGTTCCTGTTACCTTCAGTGTTTTAGTGTTCCTGTTACCCCCAGTGTGTTAGTGTTCCTGTTACCCCCAGCGTTTTAGTGTCCCTGCTACCTCCAGTGTGTTAGTGTTCCTGTTACTGCAGTGTGTTATTGTTACCCCCAGTGTGTTAGTGTTCCTGTTACCCCCAGTGGGTTAGTATTCCTGTTACCTCCAGTGTGTTAGTGTTCCTGTTACCTCCAGTGTGTTAGTGTTCCTGTCACCTCCAGTGTGTTAGTGTTACCTTCAGTGTCCAGTGTGTTCCTGTTACCTCCAGTGTGTTAGTGTTCCTGCTACCCCCAGTATGTTAGTGTTCCTGGTACCTCCAGTGTGTTAGTGTTCCTGTTACCTCCAGTGTGTTAGTGTTACCCCCAGTGTGTTAGTGTTCCTGTTACCCCCAAATGTGTTTGTGTTCCTGTTACCCCCAGTGTGTTAGTGTTCATGTTACCTTCAGTGTTTTAGTGTTCCTGTTACCCCCAGTGTGTTAGTGTTCCTGTTACCTCCAGTATGTTAGTGTTCCTGTTACCCCCATTGTGTTATTGTTACCCCCAGTGTGTTAGTGTTCCTGTTATCCCCAGTGTGTTATTGTTACCCCCATTGTGTTAGTGTTCCTGTTACCCCCAGTGTGTTAGTGTTCCTGTTACCCCCAGTGTGTTAGTTTTCCTGTTACCTCCAGAGTGTTGGTGTTCCTGTTACCCCCAGTGTGTTAGTGTTCCTGTTACCTCCAGTATGTTAGTGTTCCTGTTACCCCCAGTGTTTTAGTGTTCCTGCTACCTCCAGTGTGTTAGTGTTCCTGTTACTGCAGTGTGTTATTGTTGCCCCCATTGTGTTAGTGTTCCTGTTACTCCCAGTGTGTTAGTGTTCGTGTTACCCCCAATGTTTTAGTGTTCCTGTTAACTCCAGAGTGTTGGTGTTCCTGTTACCCCCAGTGTGTTAGTGTTCCTGTTAGCTCCAGTATGTTAGTGTTCCTGTTACCCCCAGTGTTTTAGTGTTCCTGCTACCTCCAATGTGTTAGTGTTCCTGCTACTGCAGTGTTTTATTGTTACCCCCAGTGTGTTAGTGTTCCTGTTACCCCCAGTGGGTTAGTGTTCCTGTTACCTCCAGTGTGTTAGTGTTCCTGTTACCCCCAGTGTGTTAGTGTTCCTGTTACCTTCAGTGTTTTAGTGTTCCTGTTACCCCAGCGTTTTAGTGTCCCTGCTACCTCCAGTGTGTTAGTGTTCCTGTTACTGCAGTGTGTTATTGTTACCCCCAGTGTGTTAGTGTTCCTGTTACCCCCAGTGTGTTAGTGTTCATGTTACCTTCAGTGTTTTAGTGTTCCTGTTACCCCCAGTGTGTTCGTGTTCCTGTTACCTCCAGTATGTTAGTGTTCCTGTTACCCCCATTGTGTTATTGTTACCCCCAGTGTGTTAGTGTTACTGTTATCCCCAGTGTGTTATTGTTACCCTCATTGTGTTAGTGTTCCTGTTACCCCCAGTGTGTTAGTGTTCCTGTTACCCCCAGTGTGTTAGTGTTCCTGTTACCTCCAGAGTGTTGGTGTTCCTGTTAGCCCCAGTGTGTTAGTGTTCCTGTTACCTCCAGTATGTTAGTGTTCCTGTTACCCCCAGTGTTTTAGTGTTCCTGCTACCTCCAGTGTGTTAGTGTTCCTGTTACTGCAGTGTGTTATTGTTGCCCCCATTGTGTTAGTGTTCCTGTTACTCCCAGTGTGTTAGTGTTCCTGTTATCCCCAGTGTGTTAGTGTTTCTGTTACCTCCAGAGTGTTGGTGTTCCTGTTACCCCCAGTGTGTTAGTGTTCCTGTTAGC
The DNA here is from genome assembly GCF_045791955.1 of Oncorhynchus clarkii lewisi. Classification (NCBI taxonomy): domain Eukaryota; kingdom Metazoa; phylum Chordata; class Actinopteri; order Salmoniformes; family Salmonidae; genus Oncorhynchus; species Oncorhynchus clarkii. The sequence continues at coordinate 37,546 of NW_027258680.1, read as the reverse complement.
TCCAGTATGTTAGTGTTCCTGTTACCCCCAGTGTTTTAGTGTTCCTGCTACCTCCAATGTGTTAGTGTTCCTGTTACTGCAGTGTTTTATTGTTACCCCCAGTGTGTTAGTGTTCCTTTTACCCCCAGTGGGTTAGTGTTCCTGTTACCTCCAGTGTGTTAGTGTTCCTGTTACCCCCAGTGTTTTAGTGTTCCTGTTACCTTCAGTGTTTTAGTGTTCCTGTTACCCCCAGTGTGTTAGTGTTCCTGTTACCCCCAGCGTTTTAGTGTCCCTGCTACCTCCAGTGTGTTAGTGTTCCTGTTACTGCAGTGTGTTATTGTTACCCCCAGTGTGTTAGTGTTCCTGTTACCCCCAGTGGGTTAGTATTCCTGTTACCTCCAGTGTGTTAGTGTTCCTGTTACCTCCAGTGTGTTAGTGTTCCTGTCACCTCCAGTGTGTTAGTGTTACCTTCAGTGTCCAGTGTGTTCCTGTTACCTCCAGTGTGTTAGTGTTCCTGCTACCCCCAGTATGTTAGTGTTCCTGGTACCTCCAGTGTGTTAGTGTTCCTGTTACCTCCAGTGTGTTAGTGTTACCCCCAGTGTGTTAGTGTTCCTGTTACCCCCAAATGTGTTTGTGTTCCTGTTACCCCCAGTGTGTTAGTGTTCATGTTACCTTCAGTGTTTTAGTGTTCCTGTTACCCCCAGTGTGTTAGTGTTCCTGTTACCTCCAGTATGTTAGTGTTCCTGTTACCCCCATTGTGTTATTGTTACCCCCAGTGTGTTAGTGTTCCTGTTATCCCCAGTGTGTTATTGTTACCCCCATTGTGTTAGTGTTCCTGTTACCCCCAGTGTGTTAGTGTTCCTGTTACCCCCAGTGTGTTAGTTTTCCTGTTACCTCCAGAGTGTTGGTGTTCCTGTTACCCCCAGTGTGTTAGTGTTCCTGTTACCTCCAGTATGTTAGTGTTCCTGTTACCCCCAGTGTTTTAGTGTTCCTGCTACCTCCAGTGTGTTAGTGTTCCTGTTACTGCAGTGTGTTATTGTTGCCCCCATTGTGTTAGTGTTCCTGTTACTCCCAGTGTGTTAGTGTTCGTGTTACCCCCAATGTTTTAGTGTTCCTGTTAACTCCAGAGTGTTGGTGTTCCTGTTACCCCCAGTGTGTTAGTGTTCCTGTTAGCTCCAGTATGTTAGTGTTCCTGTTACCCCCAGTGTTTTAGTGTTCCTGCTACCTCCAATGTGTTAGTGTTCCTGCTACTGCAGTGTTTTATTGTTACCCCCAGTGTGTTAGTGTTCCTGTTACCCCCAGTGGGTTAGTGTTCCTGTTACCTCCAGTGTGTTAGTGTTCCTGTTACCCCCAGTGTGTTAGTGTTCCTGTTACCTTCAGTGTTTTAGTGTTCCTGTTACCCCAGCGTTTTAGTGTCCCTGCTACCTCCAGTGTGTTAGTGTTCCTGTTACTGCAGTGTGTTATTGTTACCCCCAGTGTGTTAGTGTTCCTGTTACCCCCAGTGGGTTAGTTTTCCTGTTACCTCCAGTGTGTTAGTGTTCCTGTTACCCCCAGTGTGTTAGTGTTCCTGTTACCTCCAGTATGTTAGTGTTCCTGTTACCCCCAGTGTTTTAGTGTTCCTGCTACCTCCAGTGTGTTAGTGTTCCTGTTACTGCAGTGTGTTATTGTTACCCCCAGTGTGTTAGTGTTCCTGTTACCCCCAGTGTGTTAGTGTTCCTGTTACCTCCAGTGTGTTAGTGTTCCTGTTACCCCCAGTGTGTTAGTGTTCCTGTTACCTTCAGTGTGTTAGTGTTCCTGTTACCCCCAGTGTGTTAGTGTTCCTGTTACCTCCAGTGTGTTAGTGTTCCTGTTACCCCCAGTGTGTTAGTGTTCCTGATACCCCCAGTGTGTTAGTGTTCCTGTTACCCCCCGTGTGTTAGTTTTCCTGTTACCTCCAGTGTGTTAGTGTTCCTGTTACCCCCAGTGTGTTAGTGTTCATGTTACCTTCAGTGTTTTAGTGTTCCTGTTACCCCCAGTGTGTTCGTGTTCCTGGTACCTCCAGTATGTTAGTGTTCCTGTTACCCCCATTGTGTTATTGTTACCCCCAGTGTGTTAGTGTTCCTGTTATCCCCAGTGTGTTATTGTTACCCTCATTGTGTTAGTGTTCCTGTTACCCCCAGTGTGTTAGTGTTCCTGTTACCCCCAGTGTGTTAGTGTTCCTGTTACCTCCAGAGTGTTGGTGTTCCTGTTACCCCCAGTGTGTTAGTGTTCCTGTTACCTCCAGTATGTTAGTGTTCCTGTTACCCCCAGTGTTTTAGTGTTCCTGCTACCTCCAGTGTGTTAGTGTTCCTGTTACTGCAGTGTGTTATTGTTGCCCCCATTGTGTTAGTGTTCCTGTTACTCCCAGTGTGTTAGTGTTCCTGTTATCCCCAGTGTGTTAGTGTTCCTGTTACCTCCAGAGTGTTGGTGTTCCTGTTACCCCCAGTGTGTTAGTGTTCCTGTTAGCTCCAGTATGTTAGTGTTCCTGTTACCCCCAGCGTTTTAGTGTCCCTGCTACCTCCAGTGTGTTAGTGTTCCTGTTACTGCAGTGTGTTATTGTTACCCCCAGTGTGTTAGTGTTCCTGTTACCCCCAGTGGGTTAGTGTTCCTGTTACCTCCAGTGTGTTAGTGTTCCTGTTACCCCCAGTGTGTTAGTGTTCCTGTTACCTTCAGTGTTTTAGTGTTCCTGTTACCCCCAGTGTGTTGGTGTTCCTGTTACCTCCAGTATGTTAGTGTTCCTGTTACCCCCAGCGTTTTAGTGTCCCTGCTACCTCCAGTGTGTTAGTGTTCCTGTTACTGCAGTGTGTTATTGTTACCCCCAGTGTGTTAGTGTTCCTGTTACCCCCAGTGGGTTAGTATTCCTGTTACCTCCAGTGTGTTAGTTTTCCTGTTACCCCCAGTGTGTTAGTGTTCCTGATACCCCCAGTGTGTTAGTGTTCCTGTTACCCCCAGTGGGTTAGTGTTCCTGTTACCTCCAGTGTGTTAGTGTTCCTGTTACCCCCAGTGTGTTAGTGTTCCTGTTACCTTCAGTGTTTTAGTGTTCCTGTTACCCCCAGTGTGTTGGTGTTCCTGTTACCTCCAGTATGTTAGTGTTCCTGTTACCCCCAGCGTTTTAGTGTCCCTGCTACCTCCAGTGTGTTAGTGTTCCTGTTACTGCAGTGTGTTATTGTTACCCCCAGTGTGTTAGTGTTCCTGTTACCCCCAGTGGGTTAGTATTCCTGTTACCTCCAGTGTGTTAGTTTTCCTGTTACCTCCAGTGTGTTAGTGTTCCTGTTACCTCCAGTGTGTTAGTGTTACCTTCAGTGTCCAGTGTGTTCCTGTTACCTCCAGTGTGTTAGTGTTCCTGCTACCCCCAGTATGTTAGTGTTCCTGGTACCTCCAGTGTGTTAGTGTTCCTGTTACCCCCATTGTGTTATTGTTACCCCCAGTGTGTTAGTGTTCCTGTTATCCCCAGTGTGTTATTGTTACCCCCATTGTGTTAGTGTTCCTGTTACCTCCAGTATGTTAGTGTTCCTGTTACCCCCAGTGTTTTAGTGTTCCTGCTACCTCCAGTGTGTTAGTGTTCCTGTTACTGCAGTGTGTTATTGTTGCCCCCATTGTGTTAGTGTTCCTGTTACTCCCAGTGTGTTAGTGTTCCTGTTACCCCCAGTGTGTTAGTGTTCCTGTTACCTCCAGAGTGTTGGTGTTCCTGTTACCCCCAGTGTGTTAGTGTTCCTGTTACCTCCAGTATGTTAGTGTTCCTGTTACCCCCAGCGTTTTAGTGTCCCTGCTACCTCCAGTGTGTTAGTGTTCCTATTACTGCACTGTGTTATTGTTACCCCCAGTGTGTTAGTGTTCCTGTTACCCCCAGTGGGTTAGTATTCCTGTTACCTCCAGTGTGTTAGTGTTCCTGTTACCCCCAGTGTGTTAGTGTTCCTGTTACCTCCAGTATGTTAGTGTTCCTGTTACCCCCATTGTTTTAGTGTTACTGCTACCTCCAGTGTGTTAGTGTTCCTGTTACTGCAGTGTGTTATTGTTACCCCCAGTGTGTTAGTGTTCCTGTTACCCCCAGTGTGTTAGTGTTCCTGTTACCTCCAGTGTGTTAGTGTTCCTGTTACCCCCAGTGTGTTAGTTTTCCTGTTACCTCCAGTGTGTTATTGTTCCTGTTACCCCCAGTGTGTTAGTGTTCCTGATACCCCCAGTGTGTTAGTGTTCCTGTTACCCCCAGTGTTTTAGTGTTCCTGCTACCTCCAGTGTGTTAGTGTTCCTGTTACTGCAGTGTGTTATTGTTGCCCCCATTGTGTTAGTGTTCCTGTTACTCCCAGTGTGTTAGTGTTCCTGTTACCCCCAGTGTGTTAGTGTTCCTGTTACCTCCAGAGTGTTGGTGTTCCTGTTACCCCCAGTGTGTTAGTGTTCCTGTTACCTCCAGTATGTTAGTGTTCCTGTTACCCCCAGCGTTTTAGTGTCCCTGCTACCTCCAGTGTGTTAGTGTTCCTATTACTGCACTGTGTTATTGTTACCCCCAGTGTGTTAGTGTTCCTGTTACCCCCAGTGGGTTAGTATTCCTGTTACCTCCAGTGTGTTAGTGTTCCTGTTACCCCCAGTGTGTTAGTGTTCCTGTTACCTCCAGTATGTTAGTGTTCCTGTTACCCCCATTGTTTTAGTGTTACTGCTACCTCCAGTGTGTTAGTGTTCCTGTTACTGCAGTGTGTTATTGTTACCCCCAGTGTGTTAGTGTTCCTGTTACCCCCAGTGTGTTAGTGTTCCTGTTACCTCCAGTGTGTTAGTGTTCCTGTTACCCCCAGTGTGTTAGTTTTCCTGTTACCTCCAGTGTGTTATTGTTCCTGTTACCCCCAGTGTGTTAGTGTTCCTGATACCACCAGTGTGTTAGTGTTCCTGTTACCCCCAGTGTTTTAGTGTTCCTGCTACCTCCAGTGTGTTAGTGTTCCTGTTACTGCAGTGTGTTATTGTTGCCCCCATTGTGTTAGTGTTCCTGTTACTCCCAGTGTGTTAGTGTTCCTGTTACCCCCAGTGTGTTAGTGTTCCTGTTACCTCCAGAGTGTTGGTGTTCCTGTTACCCCCAGTGTGTTAGTGTTCCTGTTACCTCCAGTATGTTAGTGTTCCTGTTACCCCCAGCGTTTTAGTGTCCCTGCTACCTCCAGTGTGTTAGTGTTCCTATTACTGCACTGTGTTATTGTTACCCCCAGTGTGTTAGTGTTCCTGTTACCCCCAGTGGGTTAGTTTTCCTGTTACCTCCAGTGTGTTAGTGTTCCTGTTACCCCCAGTGTGTTAGTGTTCCTGTTACCTCCAGTATGTTAGTGTTCCTGTTACCCCCAGCGTTTTAGTGTCCCTGCTACCTCCAGTGTGTTAGTGTTCCTATTACTGCACTGTGTTATTGTTACCCCCAGTGTGTTAGTGTTCCTGTTACCCCCAGTGGGTTAGTATTCCTGTTACCTCCAGTGTGTTAGTGTTCCTGTTACCCCCAGTGTGTTAGTGTTCCTGTTACCTCCAGTTTGTTAGTGTTCCTGTTACCCCCAGTGTTTTAGTGTTACTGCTACCTCCAGTGTGTTAGTGTTCCTGTTACTGCAGTGTGTTATTGTTACCCCCAGTGTGTTAGTGTTCCTGTTACCCCCAGTGTGTTAGTGTTCCTGTTACCTCCAGTGTGTTAGTATTCCTGTTACCCCCAGTGTGTTTGTGTTCCTGTTACCTTCAGTGTGTTAGTGTTCCTGTTACCCCCAGTGTGTTAGTGTTCCTGTTACCTCCAGTGTGTTAGTGTTCCTGTTACCCCCAGTGTGTTAGTGTTCCTGATACCCCCAGTGTGTTAGTGTTCCTGTTACCCCCAGTGTTTTAGTTTTCCTGTTACCTCCAGTGTGTTATTGTTCCTGTTACCCCCAGTGTGTTAGTGTTCCTGATACCCCCAGTGTGTTAGTGTTCCTGTTACCCCCAGTGTGTTAGTTTTCCTGTTACCCCCATTGTGTTATTGTTACCCCCAGTGTGTTAGTGTTCCTGTTATCCCCAGTGTGTTATTGTTACCCCCATTGTGTTAGTGTTCCTGTTACCCCCAGTGTGTTAGTGTTCCTGTTACCCCCAGTGTGTTAGTGTTCCTGTTACCTCCAGAGTGTTGGTGTTCCTGTTACCCCCAGTGTGTTAGTGCTCCTGTTACCCCCAGTGTTTTAGTGTCCCTGCTACCTCCAGTGTGTTAGTGTTCCTGTTACTGCAGTGTGTTATTGTTGCCCCCATTGTGTTAGTGTTCCTGTTACTCCCAGTGTGTTAGTGTTCCTGTTACCCCCAGTGTGTTAGTGTTCCTGTTACCTCCAGAGTGTTGGTGTTCCTGTTACCCCCAGTGTGTTAGTGTTCCTGTTACCTCCAGTATGTTAGTGTTCCTGTTACCCCCAGTGTTTTAGTGTTCCTGCTACCTCCAATGTGTTAGTGTTCCTGTTACTGCAGTGTGTTATTGTTACCCCCAGTGTGTTAGTGTTCCTGTTACCCCCAGTGGGTTAGTGTTCCTGTTACCTCCAGTGTGTTAGTGTTCCTGTTACCCCCAGTGTGTTAGTGTTCCTGTTACCTCCAGTATGTTAGTGTTCCTGTTACCCCTAGCGTTTTAGTGTCCCTGCTACCTCCAGTGTGTTAGTGTTCCTGTTACTGCAGTGTGTTATTGTTACCTCCAGTGTGTTAGTGTTCCTGTTACCCCCAGTGTGTTAGTGTTCCTGTTACCTTCAGTGTTTTAGTGTTCCTGTTACCCCCAGTGTGTTGGTGTTCCTGTTACCTCCAGTATGTTAGTGTTCCTGTTACCCCCAGCGTTTTAGTGTCCCTGCTACATCCAGTGTATTAGTGTTCCTGTTACTGCAGTGTGTTATTGTTACCCCAAGTGTGTTAGTGTTCCTGTTACCCCCAGGTGGTTACTATTCCTGTTACCTCCAGTGTGTTAGTGTTCCTGTTACCCCCAGTGTGTTAGTGTTCATGTTACCCCCAGTATGTTAGTGTTCCTGTTACCCCCAGTGTTTTAGTGTTCCTGCTACCTCCAGTGTGTTAGTGTTCCTGTTACTGCAGTGTGTTATTGTTACCCCCAGTGTGTTCGTGTTCCTGTTACCCCCAGTGGGTTAGTGTTCCTGTTACCTCCAGTGTGTTAGTGTTCCTGTTACCCCCAGTGTGTTAGTGTTCCTGTTACCTTCAGTGTGTTAGTGTTCCTGTTACCCCCAGTGTGTTAGTGTTCCTGTTACCTCCAGTGTGTTAGTGTTCCTGTTACCCCCAGTGTGTTAGTGTTCCTGATACCCCCAGTGTGTTAGTGTTCCTGTTACCCCCAGTGTGTTAGTTTTCCTGTTACCTCCAGTGTGTTAGTGTTCCTGTTACCCCCAGTGTGTTAGTGTTCCTGATACCCCCAGTGTGTTAGTGTTCCTGTTACCCCCAGTGTGTTAGTTTTCCTGTTACCCCCATTGTGTTATTGTTACCCCCAGTGTGTTAGTGTTCCTGTTATCCCCAGTGTGTTATTGTTACCCCCATTGTGTTAGTGTTCCTGTTACCCCCAGTGTGTTAGTGTTCCTGTTACCCCCAGTGTGTTAGTGTTCCTGCTACCTCCAGTGTGTTAGTGTTCCTGTTACCTCCAGAGTGTTTGTGTTCCTGTTACCCCCAGTGTGTTAGTGTTCCTGTTACCTCCAGTATGTTAGTGTTCCTGTTACCCCCAGTGTTTTAGTGTCCCTGCTACCTCCAGTGTGTTAGTGTTCCTGTTACTGCAGTGTGTTATTGTTGCCCCCATTGTGTTAGTGTTCATGTTACTCCCAGTGTGTTAGTGTTCCTGTTACCCCCAGTGTGTTAGTGTTCCTGTTACCTCCAGAGTGTTGGTGTTCCTGTTACCCCCAGTGTGTTAGTGTTCCTGTTACCTCCAGTATGTTAGTGTTCCTGTTACCCCCAGTGTTTTAGTGTCCCTGCTACCTCCAGTGTGTTAGTGTTCCTGTTACTGCAGTGTGTTATTGTTGCCCCCATTGTGTTAGTGTTCCTGTTACTCCCAGTGTGTTAGTGTTCCTGTTACCCCCAGTGTTTTAGTGTTCCTGCTACCTCCAATGTGTTAGTGTTCCTGTTACTGCAGTGTGTTATTGTTACCCCCAGTGTGTTAGTGTTCCTGTTACCCCCAGTGGGTTAGTGTTCCTGTTACCTCCAGTGTGTTAGTGTTCCTGTTACCCCCAGTGTGTTAGTGTTCCTGTTTCCTCCAGTATTTTAGTGTTCCTGTTGCCCCCAGTGTGTTAGTGTTCCTGTTACCTCCAGTATGTTAGTGTTCCTGTTACCCATAGCGTTTTAGTGTCCCTGCTACCTCCAGTGTGTTAGTGTTCCTGTTACTGCAGTGTGTTATTGTTACCCCCAGTGTGTTAGTGGTCCTGTTACCCCCCGTGGGTTAGTATTCCTGTTACCTCCAGTGTGTTAGTGTTCCTGTTACCCCCAGTGTGTTAGTGTTCCTGTTACCTCCAGTATGTTAGTGTTCCTGTTACCCCCAGTGTTTTAGTGTTCCTGCTACCTCCAGTGTGTTAGTGTTCCTGTTACTGCAGTGTGTTATTGTTACCCCAAGTGTGTTAGTGTTCCTGTTACCCCCAGTGGGTTAGTGTTCCTGTTACCTACAGTGTGTTAGTGTTCCTGTTACCCCCAGTGTGTTAGTGTTCCTGTTACCTTCAGTGTGTTAGTGTTCCTGTTACCCCCAGTGTGTTAGTGTTCCTGTTACCTCCAGTGTGTTAGTGTTCCTGTTACCCCCAGTGTGTTAGTGTTCCTGATACCCCCAGTGTGTTAGTGTTCCTGTTACCCCCAGTGTGTTAGTTTTCATGTTACCTCCAGTGTGTCAGTGTTCCTGTTAACCCCAGTGTGTAAGTGTTCCTGTTACCCCCAGTGTGTTAGTGTTACCCACATGTGTGTTAGTGTTACCCCCAGTGTGTTAGTGTTCCTGTTACCCCCAGTGTGTTAGTGTTCCTGTTACCTCCAGAGTGTTGGTATTCCTGTTACACCAAGTGTGTTAGTGTTCCTGTTACCTCCAGTATGTTAGTGTTCCTGTTAACCCCAGTGTTTTAGTGTTCCTGCTACCTCCAGTGTGTTAGTGTTCCTGTTACTGCAGTGTGTTATTGTTACCCCCAGTGTGTTAGTGTTCCTGTTATCCCCAGTGTGTTATTGTTACCCCCATTGTGTTAGTATTCCTGTTACCCCCAGTGTGTTAGTGTTCCTGTTACCCCCAGTGTGTTAGTGTTCCTGTTACCCCAAGTGTGTTAGTGTTCCTGTTACCCCCAGTGTGTAAGTGTTCCTGTTACCCCCAGTGTGTTAGTGTTACCCACATGTGTGTTAGTGTTACCCCCAGTGTGTTAGTGTTCCTGTTACCCCCAGTGTGTTAGTGTTCCTGTTACCTCCAAAGTGTTGGTGTTCCTGATACCCCCAGTGTGTTAGTGTTCCTGTTACCTCCAGTATGTTAGTGTTCCTGTTACCCCCAGCGTTTTAGTGGCCCTGCTACCTCCAGTGTGTTAGTGTTCCTGTTACTGCAGTGTGTTATTGTTACCCCCAGTGTGTTAGTGTTCCTGTTACCCCCAGTGGGTTAGTATTCCTGTTACCTCCATTGTGTTAGTGTTCCTGTTACCCCCAATGTGTTAGTGTTCCTGTTACCTCCAGTATGTTAGTGTTCCTGTTACCCCCAGTGTTTTAGTGTTCCTGCTACCTCCAGTGTGTTAGTGTTCCTGTTACTGCAGTGTGTTTTTGTTACCCCCAGTGTGTTAGTGTTCCTGTTACCCCCAGTGGGTTAGTGTTCCTGTTACCTCCAGTGTGTTAGTGTTCCTGTTACCCCCAGTGTGTTAGTGTTCCTGTTACCTTCAGTGTGTTAGTGTTCATGTTACCCCCAGTGTGTTAGTGTTCCTGTTACCTCCAGTGTGTTAGTGTTCCTGTTACCCCCAGTGTGTTAGTGTTCCAGATACCCCCAGTGTGTTAGTGTTCCTGTTACCCCCAGTGTGTTAGTTTTCCTGTTACCTCCAGTGTGTTAGTGTTCCTGTTACCCCCAGTGTGTTAGTGTTCCTGTTACCTTCAGTGTGTTAGTGTTCATGTTACCCCCAGTGTGTTAGTGTTCCTGTTACCTCCAGTGTGTTAGTGTTCCTGTTACCCCCAGTGTGTTAGTGTTCCTGATACCCCCAGTGTGTTAGTGTTCCTGTTACCCCCAGTGTGTTAGTTTTCCTCTTACCTCCAGTGTGTTAGTGTTCCTGTTACCCCCAGTGTGTTAGTGTTCCTGATACCCCCAGTGTGTTAGTGTTCCTGTTACCCCCAGTGTGTTAGTTTTCCTGTTACCCCCATTGTGTTATTGTTACCCCCAGTGTGTTAGTGTTCCTGTTATCCCCAGTGTGTTATTGTTACCCCCATTGTGTTAGTGTTCCTGTTACCCCCAGTGTGTTAGTGTTCCTATTACCCCCAGTGTGTTAGTGTTCCTGTTACCTCCAGAGTGTTGGTGTTCCTGTTACCCCCAGTGTGTTACTGTTCCTGTTACCTCCAGTATGTTAGTGTTCCTGTTACCCCCAGTGTTTTAGTGTCCCTGCTACCTCCAGTGTGTTAGTGTTCCTGTTACTGCAGTGTGTTATTGTTGCCCCCATTGTGTTAGTGTTCCTGTTACTCCCAGTGTGTTAGTGTTCCTGTTACCCCCAGTGTGTTAGTGTTCCTGTTACCTCCAGAGTGTTGGTGTTCCTGTTACCCCCAGTGTGTTAGTGTTCCTGTTACATCCAGTATGTTAGTGTTCCTGTTACCCCCAGTGTTTTAGTGTTCCTGCTACCTCCAGTGTGTTAGTGTTCCTGTTACCTCCAGAGTGTTGGTGTTCCTGTTACCCCCATTGTGTTAGTGTTCCTGTTACCTCCAGTATGTTAGTGTTCCTGTTACCCCCAGTGTTTTAGTGTCCCTGCTACCTCCAGTGTGTTAGTGTTCCTGTTACTGCAGTGTGTTATTGTTGCCCCCATTGTGTTAGTGTTCCTGTTACTCCCAGTGTGTTAGTGTTCCTGTTACCCCCAGTGTGTTAGTGTTCCTGTTACCTCCAGAGTGTTGGTGTTCCTGTTACCCCCAGTGTGTTAGTGTTCCTGTTACCTCCAGTATGTTAGTGTTCCTGTTACCCCCAGTGTTTTAGTGTTCCTGCTACCTCCAATGTGTTAGTGTCCCTGTTACTGCAGTGTGTTATTGTTACCCCCAGTGTGTTAGTGTTCCTGTTACCCCCAGTGGGTTAGTGTTCCTGTTACCTCCAGTGTGTTAGTGTTCCTGTTACCCCCAGTGTGTTAGTGTTCCTGTTACCTTCAGTGTTTTAGTGTTCCTGTTACCCCCAGTGTGTTAGTGTTCCTGTTACCTCCAGTATGTTAGTGTTCCTGTTACCCCTAGCATTTTAGTGTCCCTGCTACCTCCAGTGTGTTAGTGTTCCTGTTACTGCAGTGTGTTATTGTTACCCCCAGTGTGTTAGTGTTCCTGTTACCCCCAGTGGGTTAGTATTCCTGTTACCTCCAGTGTGTTAGTGTTCCTGTTACCCCCAGTGTGTTAGTGTTCCTGTTACCTCCAGTATGTTAGTGTTCCTGTTACCCCCAGTGTTTTAGTGTTCCTGCTACCTCCAGTGTGTTAGTGTTCCTGTTACTGCAGTGTGTTATTGTTACCCCCAGTGTGTTAGTGTTCCTGTTACCCCCAGTGGGTTAGTGTTCCTGTTACCTCAAGTGTGGTAGTGTTCCTGTTACCCCCAGTGTGTTAGTGTTCCTGTTACCTTCAGTGCGTTAGTGTTCCTGTTACCCCCAGTGTGTTAGTGTTCCTGTTACCTCCAGTGTGTTAGTGTTCCTGTTACCCCCAGTGTGTTAGTGTTCCTGATACCCCCAGTGTCTTAGTGTTCCTGTTACCCCCAGTGTGTTAGTTTTCCTGTTACCTCCAGTGTGTCAGTGTTCCTGTTAACCCCAGTGTGTATGTGTTCCTGTTACCCCCAGTGTGTTAGTGTTACCCACATGTGTGTTAGTGTTACCCCCAGTGTGTTAGTGTTCCTGTTACCCCCAGTGTGTTAGTGTTCCTGTTACCTCCAGAGTGTTGGTATTCCTGCTACCTCCAGTGTGTTAGTGTTCCTGTTACTGCAGTGTGTTATTGTTACCCCCAGTGTGTTAGTGTTCCTGTTATCCTCAGTGTGTTATTGTTACCCCAATTGTGTTAGTATTCCTGTTACCCCCAGTGTGTTAGTGTTCCTGTTACCCCCAGTGGGTTAGTGTTCCTGTTACCCCCAGTGTGTTAGTGTTCCTGTTACCCCCAGTGTGTAAGTGTTCCTGTTACCCCCAGTGTGTTAGTGTTACCCACATGTGTGTTAGTGTTACCCCCAGTGTGTTAGTGTTCCTGTTACCCCCAGTGTGTTAGCGTTCCTGTTACCTCCAAAATGTTGGTGTTCCTGATACCCCCAGTGTGTTAGTGTTCCTGTTACCCCCAGTGTTTTAGTGTTCCTGCTACCTCCAGTGTGTTAGTGTTCCTGTTACTGCAGTGTGTTATTGTTACCCCCAGTGTGTTAGTGTTCCTGTTACCCCCAGTGTGTTAGTGCTCCTGGTCTCCCCAGTGTGTTATTGGTACCCCCAGTGTGTTAGTTTTCCTGTTACCCCCATTGTGTTATTGTTACCCCCAGTGTGTTAGTGTTCCTGTTATCCCCAGTGTGTTATTGTTACCCCCATTGTGTTAGTGTTCCTGTTACCTCCAGTGTGTTAGTGTTCCTGTTACTGCAGTGTGTTATTGTTACCCCCAGTGTGTTAGTGTTCCTGTTATCCTCAGTGTGTTATTGTTACCCCCATTGTGTTAGTATTCCTGTTACCCCCAGTGTGTTAGTGTTCCTGTTACCTCCAGAGTGTTGGTGTTCCTGTACCCCCAGTGTGTTAGTGTTCCTGTTACCTCCAGAGTGTTGGTGTTCCTGTTACCCCCAGTGTGTTAGTGTTCCTGTTACCTCCAGTATGTTAGTGTTCCTGTTACCCCCAGTGTTTTAGTGTCCCTGCTACCTCCAGTGTGGTAGTGTTCCTGTTACTGCAGTGTGTTATTGTTGCCCCCATTGTGTTTGTGTTCCTGTTACTCCCAGTGTGTTAGTGTTCCTGTTATCCCCAGTGTGTTATTGTTGCCCCCATTGTGTTAGTGTTCCTGTTACTCCCAGTGTGTTAGTGTTCCTGTTACCCCCAGTGTGTTAGTGTTCCTGTTACCTCCAGAGTGTTGGTGTTCCTGTTACCCCCAGTGTATTAGTGTTCCTGTTACCTCCAGTATGTTAGTGTTCCTGTTACCCCCAGCGTTTTAGTGTCCCTGCTACCTCCAGTGTGTTAGTGTTCCTATTACTGCACTGTGTTATTGTTACCCCCAGTGTGTTAGTGTTCCTGTTACCCCCAGTGGGTTAGTATTCCTGTTACCTCCAGTGTGTTAGTGTTCCTGTTACCCCCAGTGTGTTAGTGTTCCTGTTACCTCCAGTATGTTAGTGTTCCTGTTACCCCCAGCGTTTTAGTGTCCCTGCTACCTCCAGTGTGTTAGTGTTCCTATTACTGCACTGTGTTATTGTTACCCCCAGTGTGTTAGTGTTCCTGTTACCCCCAGTGGGTTAGTATTCCTGTTACCTCCAGTGTGTTAGTGTTCCTGTTACCCCCAGTGTGTTAGTGTTCCTGTTACCTCCAGTATGTTAGTGTTCCTGTTACCCCCATTGTTTTAGTGTTACTGCTACCTCCAGTGTGTTAGTGTTCCTGTTACTGCAGTGTGTTATTGTTACCCCCAGTGTGTTAGTGTTCCTGTTACCCCCAGTGTGTTAGTGTTCCTGTTACCTCCAGTGTGTTAGTATTCCTGTTACCCCCAGTGTGTTTGTGTTCCTGTTACCTTCAGTGTGTTAGTGTTCCTGTTACCCCCAGTGTGTTAGTGTTCCTGTTACCTCCAGTGTGTTAGTGTTCCTGTTACCCCCAGTGTGTTAGTGTTCCTGATACCCCCAGTGTGTTAGTGTTCCTGTTACCCCCAGTGTGTTAGTTTTCCTGTTACCTCCAGTGTGTTATTGTTCCTGTTACCCCCAGTGTGTTAGTGTTCCTGATACCCCCAGTGTGTTAGTGTTCCTGTTACCCCCAGTGTGTTAGTTTTCCTGTTACCCCCATTGTGTTATTGTTACCCCCAGTGTGTTAGTGTTCCTGTTATCCCCAGTGTGTTATTGTTACCCCCATTGTGTTAGTGTTCCTGTTACCCCCAGTGTGTTAGTGTTCCTGTTACCCCCAGTGTGTTAGTGTTCCTGTTACCTCCAGAGTGTTGGTGTTCCTGTTACCCCCAGTGTGTTAGTGCTCCTGTTACCCCCAGTGTTTTAGTGTCCCTGCTACCTCCAGTGTGTTAGTGTTCCTGTTACTGCAGTGTGTTATTGTTGCCCCCATTGTGTTAGTGTTCCTGTTACTCCCAGTGTGTTAGTGTTCCTGTTACCCCCAGTGTGTTAGTGTTCCTGTTACCTCCAGAGTGTTGGTGTTCCTGTTACCCCCAGTGTGTTAGTGTTCCTGTTACCTCCAGTATGTTAGTGTTCCTGTTACCCCCAGTGTTTTAGTGTTCCTGCTACCTCCAATGTGTTAGTGTTCCTGTTACTGCAGTGTGTTATTGTTACCCCCAGTGTGTTAGTGTTCCTGTTACCCCCAGTGGGTTAGTGTTCCTGTTACCTCCAGTGTGTTAGTGTTCCTGTTACCCCCAGTGTGTTAGTGTTCCTGTTACCTCCAGTATGTTAGTGTTCCTGTTACCCCTAGCGTTTTAGTGTCCCTGCTACCTCCAGTGTGTTAGTGTTCCTGTTACTGCAGTGTGTTATTGTTACCTCCAGTGTGTTAGTGTTCCTGTTACCCCCAGTGTGTTAGTGTTCCTGTTACCTTCAGTGTTTTAGTGTTCCTGTTACCCCCAGTGTGTTAGTGTTCCTGTTACCTCCAGTATGTTAGTGTTCCTGTTACCCCCAGCGTTTTAGTGTCCCTGCTACATCCAGTGTATTAGTGTTCCTGTTACTGCAGTGTGTTATTGTTACCCCAAGTGTGTTAGTGTTCCTGTTACCCCCAGGTGGTTACTATTCCTGTTACCTCCAGTGTGTTAGTGTTCCTGTTACCCCCAGTGTGTTAGTGTTCATGTTACCCCCAGTATGTTAGTGTTCCTGTTACCCCCAGTGTTTTAGTGTTCCTGCTACCTCCAGTGTGTTAGTGTTCCTGTTACTGCAGTGTGTTATTGTTACCTCCAGTGTGTTCGTGTTCCTGTTACCCCCAGTGGGTTAGTGTTCCTGTTACCTCCAGTGTGTTAGTGTTCCTGTTACCCCCAGTGTGTTAGTGTTCCTGTTACCTTCAGTGTGTTAGTGTTCCTGTTACCCCCAGTGTGTTAGTGTTCCTGTTACCTCCAGTGTGTTAGTGTTCCTGTTACCCCCAGTGTGTTAGTGTTCCTGATACCCCCAGTGTGTTAGTGTTCCTGTTACCCCCAGTGTGTTAGTTTTCCTGTTACCTCCAGTGTGTTAGTGTTCCTGTTACCCCCAGTGTGTTAGTGTTCCTGATACCCCCAGTGTGTTAGTGTTCCTGTTACCCCCAGTGTGTTAGTTTTCCTGTTACCCCCATTGTGTTATTGTTACCCCCAGTGTGTTAGTGTTCCTGTTATCCCCAGTGTGTTATTGTTACCCCCATTGTGTTAGTGTTCCTGTTACCCCCAGTGTGTTAGTGTTCCTGTTACCCCCAGTGTTTTAGTGTTCCTGCTACCTCCAGTGTGTTAGTGTTCCTGTTACCTCCAGAGTGTTGGTGTTCCTGTTACCCCCAGTGTGTTAGTGTTCCTGTTACCTCCAGTATGTTAGTGTTCCTGTTACCCCCAGTGTTTTAGTGTCCCTGCTACCTCCAGTGTGTTAGTGTTCCTGTTACTGCAGTGTGTTATTGTTGCCCCCATTGTGTTAGTGTTCATGTTACACCCAGTGTGTTAGTGTTCCTGTTACCCCCAGTGTGTTAGTGTTCCTGTTACCTCCAGAGTGTTGGTGTTCCTGTTACCCCCAGTGTGTTAGTGTTCCTGTTACCTCCAGTATGTTAGTGTTCCTGTTACCCCCAGTGTTTTAGTGTCCCTGCTACCTCCAGTGTGTTAGTGTTCCTGTTACTGCAGTGTGTTATTGTTGCCCCCATTGTGTTAGTGTTCCTGTTACTCCCAGTGTGTTAGTGTTCCTGTTACCCCCAGTGTTTTAGTGTTCCTGCTACCTCCAATGTGTTAGTGTTCCTGTTACTGCAGTGTGTTATTGTTACCCCCAGTGTGTTAGTGTTCCTGTTACCTTCAGTGTGTTAGTGTTCCTGTTACCCCCAGTGTGTTAGTGTTCCTGTTACCTCCAGTGTGTTAGTGTTCCTGTTACCCCCAGTGTGTTAGTGTTCCTGATACCCCCAGTGTGTTAGTGTTCCTGTTACCCCCAGTGTGTTAGTTTTCCTGTTACCTCCAGTGTGTTAGTGTTCCTGTTACCCCCAGTGTGTTAGTGTTCCTGATACCCCCAGTGTGTTAGTGTTCCTGTTACCCCCAGTGTGTTAGTTTTCCTGTTACCCCCATTGTGTTATTGTTACCCCCAGTGTGTTAGTGTTCCTGTTATCCCCAGTGTGTTATTGTTACCCCCATTGTGTTAGTGTTCCTGTTACCCCCAGTGTGTTAGTGTTCCTGTTACCCCCAATGTTTTAGTGTTCCTGCTACCTCCAGTGTGTTAGTGTTCCTGTTACCTCCAGAGTGTTGGTGTTCCTGTTACCCCCAGTGTGTTAGTGTTCCTGTTACCTCCAGTATGTTAGTGTTCCTGTTACCCCCAGTGTTTTAGTGTCCCTGCTACCTCCAGTGTGTTAGTGTTCCTGTTACTGCAGTGTGTTATTGTTGCCCCCATTGTGTTAGTGTTCATGTTACTCCCAGTGTGTTAGTGTTCCTGTTACCCCCAGTGTGTTAGTGTTCCTGTTACCTCCAGAGTGTTGGTGTTCCTGTTACCCCCAGTGTGTTAGTGTTCCTGTTACCTCCAGTATGTTAGTGTTCCTGTTACCCCCAGTGTTTTAGTGTCCCTGCTACCTCCAGTGTGTTAGTGTTCCTGTTACTGCAGTGTGTTATTGTTGCCCCCATTGTGTTAGTGTTCCTGTTACTCCCAGTGTGTTAGTGTTCCTGTTACCCCCAGTGTTTTAGTGTTCCTGCTACCTCCAATGTGTTAGTGTTCCTGTTACTGCAGTGTGTTATTGTTACCCCCAGTGTGTTAGTGTTCCTGTTACCCCCAGTGGGTTAGTGTTCCTGTTACCTCCAGTGTGTTAGTGTTCCTGTTACCCCCAGTGTGTTAGTGTTCCTGTTTCCTTCAGTATTTTAGTGTTCCTGTTGCCCCCAGTGTGTTAGTGTTCCTGTTACCTCCAGTATGTTAGTGTTCCTGTTACCCATAGCGTTTTAGTGTCCCTGCTACCTCCAGTGTGTTAGTGTTCCTGTTACTGCAGTGTGTTATTGTTACCCCCAGTGTGTTAGTGTTCCTGTTACCCCCCGTGGGTTAGTATTCCTGTTACCTCCAGTGTGTTAGTGTTCCTGTTACCCCCAGTGTGTTAGTGTTCCTGTTACCTCCAGTATGTTAGTGTTCCTGTTACCCCCAGTGTTTTAGTGTTCCTGCTACCTCCAGTGTGTTAGTGTTCCTGTTACTGCAGTGTGTTATTGTTACCCCAAGTGTGTTAGTGTTCCTGTTACCCCCAGTGGGTTAGTGTTCCTGTTACCTACAGTGTGTTAGTGTTCCTGTTACCCCCAGTGTGTTAGTGTTCCTGTTACCTTCAGTGTGTTAGTGTTCCTGTTACCCCCAGTGTGTTAGTGTTCCTGTTACCTCCAGTGTGTTAGTGTTCCTGTTACCCCCAGTGTGTTAGTGTTCCTGATACCCCCAGTGTGTTAGTGTTCCTGTTACCCCCAGTGTGTTAGTTTTCATGTTACCTCCAGTGTGTCAGTGTTCCTGTTAACCCCAGTGTGTAAGTGTTCCTGTTACCCCCAGTGTGTTAGTGTTACCCACATGTGTGTTAGTGTTACCCCCAGTGTGTTAGTGTTCCTGTTACCCCCAGTGTGTTAGTGTTCCTGTTACCTCCAGAGTGTTGGTATTCCTGTTACACCAAGTGTGTTAGTGTTCCTGTTACCTCCAGTATGTTAGTGTTCCTGTTAACCCCAGTGTTTTAGTGTTCCTGCTACCTCCAGTGTGTTAGTGTTCCTGTTACTGCAGTGTGTTATTGTTACCCCCAGTGTGTTAGTGTTCCTGTTATCCCCAGTGTGTTATTGTTACCCCCATTGTGTTAGTATTCCTGTTACCCCCAGTGTGTTAGTGTTCCTGTTACCCCCAGTGTGTTAGTGTTCCTGTTACCCCAAGTGTGTTAGTGTTCCTGTTACCCCCAGTGTGTAAGTGTTCCTGTTACCCCCAGTGTGTTAGTGTTACCCACATGTGTGTTAGTGTTACCCCCAGTGTGTTAGTGTTCCTGTTACCCCCAGTGTGTTAGTGTTCCTGTTACCTCCAAAGTGTTGGTGTTCCTGATACCCCCAGTGTGTTAGTGTTCCTGTTACCTCCAGTATGTTAGTGTTCCTGTTACCCCCAGCGTTTTAGTGGCCCTGCTACCTCCAGTGTGTTAGTGTTCCTGTTACTGCAGTGTGTTATTGTTACCCCCAGTGTGTTAGTGTTCCTGTTACCCCCAGTGGGTTAGTATTCCTGTTACCTCCATTGTGTTAGTGTTCCTGTTACCCCCAATGTGTTAGTGTTCCTGTTACCTCCAGTATGTTAGTGTTCCTGTTACCCCCAGTGTTTTAGTGTTCCTGCTACCTCCAGTGTGTTAGTGTTCCTGTTACTGCAGTGTGTTTTTGTTACCCCCAGTGTGTTAGTGTTCCTGTTACCCCCAGTGGGTTAGTGTTCCTGTTACCTCCAGTGTGTTAGTGTTCCTGTTACCCCCAGTGTGTTAGTGTTCCTGTTACCTTCAGTGTGCTAGTGTTCATGTTACCCCCAGTGTGTTAGTGTTCCTGTTACCTCCAGTGTGTTAGTGTTCCTGTTACCCCCAGTGTGTTAGTGTTCCTGATACCCCCAGTGTGTTAGTGTTCCTGTTACCCCCAGTGTGTTAGTTTTCCTGTTACCTCCAGTGTGTTAGTGTTCCTGTTACCCCCAGTGTGTTAGTGTTCCTGTTACCTTCAGTGTGTTAGTGTTCATGTTACCCCCAGTGTGTTAGTGTTCCTGTTACCTCCAGTGTGTTAGTGTTCCTGTTACCCCCAGTGTGTTAGTGTTCCTGATACCCCCAGTGTGTTAGTGTTCCTGTTACCCCCAGTGTGTTAGTTTTCCTCTTACCTCCAGTGTGTTAGTGTTCCTGTTACCCCCAGTGTGTTAGTGTTCCTGATACCCCCAGTGTGTTAGTGTTCCTGTTACCCCCAGTGTGTTAGTTTTCCTGTTACCCCCATTGTGTTATTGTTACCCCCAGTGTGTTAGTGTTCCTGTTATCCCCAGTGTGTTATTGTTACCCCCATTGTGTTAGTGTTCCTGTTACCCCCAGTGTGTTAGTGTTCCTATTACCCCCAGTGTGTTAGTGTTCCTGTTACCTCCAGAGTGTTGGTGTTCCTGTTACCCCCAGTGTGTTAATGTTCCTGTTACCTCCAGTATGTTAGTGTTCCTGTTACCCCCAGTGTTTTAGTGTCCCTGCTACCTCCAGTGTGTTAGTGTTCCTGTTACTGCAGTGTGTTATTGTTGCCCCCATTGTGTTAGTGTTCCTGTTACTCCCAGTGTGTTAGTGTTCCTGTTACCCCCAGTGTGTTAGTGTTCCTGTTACCTCCAGAGTGTTGGTGTTCCTGTTACCCCCAGTGTGTTAGTGTTCCTGTTACATCCAGTATGTTAGTGTTCCTGTTACCCCCAGTGTTTTAGTGTTCCTGCTACCTCCAGTGTGTTAGTGTTTCTGTTACCTCCAGAGTGTTGGTGTTCCTGTTACCCCCAGTGTGTTAGTGTTCCTGTTACCTCCAGTATGTTAGTGTTCCTGTTACCCCCAGTGTTTTAGTGTCCCTGCTACCTCCAGTGTGTTAGTGTTCCTGTTACTGCAGTGTGTTATTGTTGCCCCCATTGTGTTAGTGTTCCTGTTACTCCCAGTGTGTTAGTGTTCCTGTTACCCCCAGTGTGTTAGTGTTCCTGTTACCTCCAGAGTGTTGGTGTTCCTGTTACCCCCAGTGTGTTAGTGTTCCTGTTACCTCCAGTATGTTAGTGTTCCTGTTACCCCCAGTGTTTTAGTGTTCCTGCTACCTCCAATGTGTTAGTGTCCCTGTTACTGCAGTGTGTTATTGTTACCCCCAGTGTGTTAGTGTTCCTGTTACCCCCAGTGGGTTAGTGTTCCTGTTACCTCCAGTGTGTTAGTGTTCCTGTTACCCCCAGTGTGTTAGTGTTCCTGTTACCTTCAGTGTTTTAGTGTTCCTGTTACCCCCAGTGTGTTAGTGTTCCTGTTACCTCCAGTATGTTAGTGTTCCTGTTACCCCTAGCATTTTAGTGTCCCTGCTACCTCCAGTGTGTTAGTGTTCCTGTTACTGCAGTGTGTTATTGTTACCCCCAGTGTGTTAGTGTTCCTGTTACCCCCAGTGGGTTAGTATTCCTGTTACCTCCAGTGTGTTAGTGTTCCTGTTACCCCCAGTGTGTTAGTGTTCCTGTTACCTCCAGTATGTTAGTGTTCCTGTTACCCCCAGTGTTTTAGTGTTCCTGCTACCTCCAGTGTGTTAGTGTTCCTGTTACTGCAGTGTGTTATTGTTACCCCCAGTGTGTTAGTGTTCCTGTTACCCCCAGTGGGTTAGTGTTCCTGTTACCTCAAGTGTGGTAGTGTTCCTGTTACCCCCAGTGTGTTAGTGTTCCTGTTACCTTCAGTGCGTTAGTGTTCCTGTTACCCCCAGTGTGTTAGTGTTCCTGTTACCTCCAGTGTGTTAGTGTTCCTGTTACCCCCAGTGTGTTAGTGTTCCTGATACCCCCAGTGTGTTAGTGTTCCTGTTACCCCCAGTGTGTTAGTTTTCCTGTTACCTCCAGTGTGTCAGTGTTCCTGTTAACCCCAGTGTGTATGTGTTCCTGTTACCCCCAGTGTGTTAGTGTTACCCACATGTGTGTTAGTGTTACCCCCAGTGTGTTAGTGTTCCTGTTACCCCCAGTGTGTTAGTGTTCCTGTTACCTCCAGAGTGTTGGTATTCCTGCTACCTCCAGTGTGTTAGTGTTCCTGTTACTGCAGTGTGTTATTGTTACCCCCAGTGTGTTAGTGTTCCTGTTATCCTCAGTGTGTTATTGTTACCCCAATTGTGTTAGTATTCCTGTTACCCCCAGTGTGTTAGTGTTCCTGTTACCCCCAGTGGGTTAGTGTTCCTGTTACCCCCAGTGTGTTAGTGTTCCTGTTACCCCCAGTGTGTAAGTGTTCCTGTTACCCCCAGTGTGTTAGTGTTACCCACATGTGTGTTAGTGTTACCCCCAGTGTGTTAGTGTTCCTGTTACCCCCAGTGTGTTAGCGTTCCTGTTACCTCCAAAATGTTGGTGTTCCTGATACCCCCAGTGTGTTAGTGTTCCTGTTACCCCCAGTGTTTTAGTGTTCCTGCTACCTCCAGTGTGTTAGTGTTCCTGTTACTGCAGTGTGTTATTGTTACCCCCAGTGTGTTAGTGTTCCTGTTACCCCCAGTGTGTTAGTGCTCCTGGTCTCCCCAGTGTGTTATTGTTACCCCCAGTGTGTTAGTTTTCCTGTTACCCCCATTGTGTTATTGTTACCCCCAGTGTGTTAGTGTTCCTGTTATCCCCAGTGTGTTATTGTTACCCCCATTGTGTTAGTGTTCCTGTTACCTCCAGTGTGTTAGTGTTCCTGTTACTGCAGTGTGTTATTGTTACCCCCAGTGTGTTAGTGTTCCTGTTATCCTCAGTGTGTTATTGTTACCCCCATTGTGTTAGTATTCCTGTTACCCCCAGTGTGTTAGTGTTCCTGTTACCTCCAGAGTGTTGGTGTTCCTGTACCCCCAGTGTGTTAGTGTTCCTGTTACCTCCAGAGTGTTGGTGTTCCTGTTACCCCCAGTGTGTTAGTGTTCCTGTTACCTCCAGTATGTTAGTGTTCCTGTTACCCCCAGTGTTTTAGTGTCCCTGCTACCTCCAGTGTGGTAGTGTTCCTGTTACTGCAGTGTGTTATTGTTGCCCCCATTGTGTTTGTGTTCCTGTTACTCCCAGTGTGTTAGTGTTGCTGTTACCCCCAGTGTGTTAGTGTTCCTGTTACCTCCAGAGTGTTGGTGTTCCTGTTACCACCAGTGTGTTAGTGTTCCTGTTACCTCTAGTATGTTAGTGTTCCTGTTACCCCCAGTGTTTTAGTGTCCCTGCTACCTCCAGTGTGTTAGTGTTCCTGTTACTGCAGTGTGTTATTGTTGCCCCCATTGTGTTAGGGTTCCTGTTACCCCCAGTGTGTTAGTGTTCCTGTTACCCCCAGTGTGTAAGTGTTCCTGTTACCCCCAGTGTGTTAGTGTTACCCACATGTGTGTTAGTGCTACCCCCAGTGTGTTAGTGTTCCTGTTACCCCCAGTGTGTTAGTGTTCCTGTTACCTCCAGAGTGTTGGTGTTCCTGTTACCACCAGTGTGTTAGTGTTCCTGTTACCTCTAGTATGTTAGTGTTCCTGTTACCCCCAGTGTTTTAGTGTCCCTGCTACCTCCAGTGTGTTAGTGTTCCTGTTACTGCAGTGTGTTATTGTTGCCCCCATTGTGTTAGGGTTCCTGTTACCCCCAGTGTGTTAGTGTTCCTGTTACCCCCATTGTGTTAGTGTTCCTGTTACCCCCAGTGTGTTAGTGTTCCTATTACCCCCAGTGTGTTAGTGTTCCTGTTACCTCCAGAGTGTTGGTTTTCCTGTTACCCCCAGTGTGTTAGTGTTCCTGTTACCTCCAGCATGTTAGTGTTCCTGTTACCCCCAGTGTTTTAGTGTCCCTGCTACCTCCAGTGTGTTAGTGTTCCTGTTACTGCAGTGTGTTATTGTTGCCCCCATTGTGTTAGTGTTCCTGTTACTCCCAGTGTGTTAGTGTTCCTGTTACCCCCAGTGTGTTAGTGTTCCTGTTACCTCCAGAGTGTTGGTGTTCCTGTTACCCCCAGTGTGTTAGTGTTCCTGTTACATCCAGTATGTTAGTGTTCCTGTTACCCCCAGTGTTTTAGTGTTCCTGCTACCTCCAGTGTGTTAGTGTTCCTGTTACCTCCAGAGTGTTGGTGTTCCTGTTACCCCCAGTGTGTTAGTGTTCCTGTTACCTCCAGTATGTTAGTGTTCCTGTTACCCCCAGTGTTTTAGTGTCCCTGCTACCTCCAGTGTGTTAGTGTTCCTGTTACTGCAGTGTGTTATTGTTGCCCCAATTGTGTTAGTGTTCCTGTTACTCCCAGTGTGTTAGTGTTCCTGTTACCCCCAGTGTGTTAGTGTTCCTGTTACCTCCAGAGTGTTGGTGTTCCTGTTACCCCCAGTGTGTTAGTGTTCCTGTTACCTCCAGTATGTTAGTGTTCCTGTTACCCCCAGTGTTTTAGTGTTCCTGCTACCTCCAATGTGTTAGTGTCCCTGTTACTGCAGTGTGTTATTGTTACCCCCAGTGTGTTAGTGTTCCTGTTACCCCCAGTGGGTTAGTGTTCCTGTTACCTCCAGTGTGTTAGTGTTCCTTTTACCCCCAGTGTGTTAGTGTTCCTGTTACCTTCAGTGTTTTAGTGTTCCTGTTACCCCCAGTGTGTTAGTTTTCCTGTTACCTCCAGTGTGTTAGTGTTATTGTTACCCCCAGTGTGTTAGTGTTCCTGTTACCCCCAGTGTGTTAGTGTTCCTGTTACCTCCAGTGTGTTAGTGTTCCTGTTACCCCCAGTGTGTTAGTGTTCCTGATACCCCCAGTGTGTTAGTGTTCCTGTTACCCCCAGTGTGTTAGTTTTCCTGTTACCTCCAGTGTGTCAGTGTTCCTGTTAACCCCAGTGTGTAAGTGTTCCTGTTACCCCCAGTGTGTTAGTGTTACCCACATGTGTGTTAGTGTTACCCCCAGTGTGTTAGTGTTCCTGTTACCCCCAGTGTGTTAGTGTTCCTGTTACCTCCAGAGTGTTGGTATTCCTGCTACCTCCAGTGTGTTAGTGTTCCTGTTACTGCAGTGTGTTATTGTTACCCCCAGTGTGTTAGTGTTCCTGTTATTCTCAGTGTGTTATTGTTACCCCAATTGTGTTAGTATTCCTGTTACCCCCAGTGTGTTAGTTTTCCTGTTACCTCCAGTGTGTCAGTGTTCCTGTTAACCCCAGTGTGTAAGTGTTCCTGTTACCCCCAGTGTGTTAGTGTTACCCACATGTGTGTTAGTGTTACCCTCAGTGTGTTAGTGTTCCTGTTACCCCCAGTGGGTTAGTGTTCCTGTTACCCCTAGTGTGTTAGTGTTCCTGTTACCCCCAGTGTGTAAGTGTTCCTGTTACCCCCAGTGTGTTAGTGTTACCCACATGTGTGTTAGTGTTACCGCCAGTGTGTTAGTGTTCCTGTTACCCCCAGTGTGTTAGTGTTCCTGTTACCTCCAAAATGTTGGTGTTCCTGATACCCCCAGTGTGTTAGTGTTCCTGTTACCCCCAGTGTTTTAGTGTTCCTGCTACCTCCAGTGTGTTAGTGTTCCTGTTACTGCAGTGTGTTATTGTTACCCCCAGTGTGTTAGTGTTCCTGTTACCCCCAGTGTGTTAGTGCTCCTGGTCTCCCCAGTATGTTATTGTTACCCCCAGTGTGTTAGTTTTCCTGTTACCCCCATTGTGTTATTGTTACCCCCAGTGTGTTAGTGTTCCTGTTATCCCCAGTGTGTTATTGTTACCCCCATTGTGTTAGTGTTCCTGTTACCTCCAGTGTGTTAGTGTTCCTGTTACTGCAGTGTGCTATTGTTACCCCCAGTGTGTTAGTGTTCCTGTTATCCTCAGTGTGTTATTGTTACCCCCATTGTGTTAGTATTCATGTTACCCCCAGTGTGTTAGTGTTCCTGTTACCTCCAGAGTGTTGGTGTTGCTGTTACCCCCAGTGTGTTAGTGTTCCTGTTACCTCCAGAGTGTTGGTGTTCCTGTTACCCCCAGTGTGTTAGTGTTCCTGTTACCTCCAGTATGTTAGTGTTCCTGTTACCCCCAGTGTTTTAGTGTCCCTGCTACCTCCAGTGTGTTAGTGTTCCTGTTACTGCAGTGTGTTATTGTTGCCCCCATTGTGTTAGTGTTCCTGTTACTCCCAGTGTGTTAGTGTTGCTGTTACCCCCAGTGTGTTAGTGTTCCTGTTACCTCCAGAGTGTTGGTGTTCCTGTTACCACCAGTGTGTTAGTGTTCCTGTTACCTCTAGTATGTTAGTGTTCCTGTTACCCCCAGTGTTTTAGTGTCCCTGCTACCTCCAGTGTGTTAGTGTTCCTGTTACTGCAGTGTGTTATTGTTGCCCCCATTGTGTTAGTGTTCCTGTTACCCCCAGTGTGTTAGTGTTCCTGTTACCCCCAGTGTGTAAGTGTTCCTGTTACCCCCAGTGTGTTAGTGTTACCCACATGTGTGTTAGTGCTACCCCCAGTGTGTTAGTGTTCCTGTTACCCCCAGTGTGTTAGTGTTCCTGTTACCTCCAAAGTGTTGGTGTTCCTGATACCCCCAGTGTGTTAGTGTTCCTGTTACCCCCAGTGTTTTAGTATTCCTGCTACCTCCAGTGTGTTAGTGTTCCTGTTAATGCAGTGTGTTATTGTTACCCCCAGTGTGTTAGTGTTCCTGTTACCCCAGTGTGTTAGTGCTCCTGGTCTCCCCAGTATGTTATTGTTACCCCCAGTATGTTAGTTTTCCTGTTACCCCCATTGTGTTATTGTTACCCCCAGTGTGTTAGTGTTCCTGTTATCCCCAGTGTGTTATTGTTACCCCCAGTGTGTTAGTGTTCCTGTTATCCCCAGTGTGTTATTGTTACCCCCATTGTGTTAGTGTTCCTGTTAGCCCCAGTGTGTTAGTGTTCCTATTATCCCCAGTGTGTTAGTGTTCCTGTTATCTCCAGAGTGTTGGTGTTCCTGTTACCCCCAGTGTGTTAGTGTTCCTGTTACCTCCAGTATGTTAGTGTTCCTGTTACCCCCAGTGTTTTAGTGTCCCTGCTACCTCCAGTGTGTTAGTGTTCCTGTTACTGCAGTGTGATATTGTTGCCCCCATTGTGTTAGTGTTCCTGTTACTCCCAGTGTGTTAGTGTTCCTGTTACCCCCAGTGTGTTAGTGTTCCTGTTACCTCCAGTATGTTAGTGTTCCTGTTACCCCCAGTGTTTTAGTGTTCCTGCTACCTCCAATGTGTTAGTGTTCCTGTTACTGCAGGGTGTTATTGTTACCCCCAGTGTGTTAGTGTTCCTGTTACCCCCAGTGGGTTAGTGTTCCTGTTACCTCCAGAGTGTTGGTGTTCCTGTTACCCCCAGTGTGTTAGTGTCCCTGTTACCTCCAGTATGTTAGTGTTCCTGTTACTCCCAGTGTTTTAGTGTCCCTGCTACCTCCAGTGTGTTAGTGTTCCTGTTACTGCAGTGTGTTATTGTTGCCCCCATTGTGTTAGTGTTCCTGTTACTCCCAGTGTGTTAGTGCTCCTGGTCTCCCCAGTATGTTATTGTTACCCCCAGTATGTTAGTTTTCCTGTTACCCCCATTGTGTTATTGTTACCCCCAGTGTGTTAGTGTTCCTGTTATCCCCAGTGTGTTATTGTTACCCCCAGTGTGTTAGTGTTCCTGTTATCCCCAGTGTGTTATTGTTACCCCCATTGTGTTAGTGTTCCTGTTACCCCCAGTGTGTTAGTGTTCCTATTATCCCCAGTGTGTTAGTGTTCCTGTTATCTCCAGAGTGTTGGTGTTCCTGTTACCCCCAGTGTGTTAGTGTTCCTGTTACCTCCAGTATGTTAGTGTTCCTGTTACCCCCAGTGTTTTAGTGTCCCTGCTACCTCCAGTGTGTTAGTGTTCCTGTTACTGCAGTGTGATATTGTTGCCCCCATTGTGTTAGTGTTCCTGTTACTCCCAGTGTGTTAGTGTTCCTGTTACCCCCAGTGTGTTAGTGTTCCTGTTACCTCCAGTATGTTAGTGTTCCTGTTACCCCCAGTGTTTTAGTGTTCCTGCTACCTCCAATGTGTTAGTGTTCCTGTTACTGCAGTGTGTTATTGTTACCCCCAGTGTGTTAGTGTTCCTGTTACCCCCAGTGGGTTAGTGTTCCTGTTACCTCCAGAGTGTTGGTGTTCCTGTTACCCCCAGTGTGTTAGTGTCCCTGTTACCTCCAGTATGTTAGTGTTCCTGTTACTCCCAGTGTTTTAGTGTCCCTGCTACCTCCAGTGTGTTAGTGTTCCTGTTACTGCAGTGTGTTATTGTTGCCCCCATTGTGTTAGTGTTCCTGTTACTCCCAGTGTGTTAGTGCTCCTGGTCTCCCCAGTATGTTATTGTTACCCCCAGTGTGTTAGTTTTCCTGTTACCCCCATTGTGTTATTGTTACCCCCAGTGTGTTAGTGTTCCTGTTACCTCCAGTATGTTAGTGTTCCTGTTACCCCCAGTGTTTTAGTGTCCCTGCTACCTCCAGTGTGTTAGTGTTCCTGTTACTGCAGTGTGATATTGTTGCCCCCATTGTGTTAGTGTTCCTGTTACTCCCAGTGTGTTAGTGTTCCTGTTACCCCCAGTGTGTTAGTGTTCCTGTTACCTCCAGTATGTTAGTGTTCCTGTTACCCCCAGTGTTTTAGTGTTCCTGCTACCTCCAATGTGTTAGTGTTCCTGTTACTGCAGTGTGTTATTGTTACCCCCAGTGTGTTAGTGTTCCTGTTACCCCCAGTGGGTTAGTGTTCCTGTTACCTCCAGAGTGTTGGTGTTCCTGTTACCCCCAGTGTGTTAGTGTCCCTGTTACCTCCAGTATGTTAGTGTTCCTGTTACTCCCAGTGTTTTAGTGTCCCTGCTACCTCCAGTGTGTTAGTGTTCCTGTTACTGCAGTGTGTTATTGTTGCCCCCATTGTGTTAGTGTTCCTGTTACTCCCAGTGTGTTAGTGCTCCTGGTCTCCCCAGTATGTTATTGTTACCCCCAGTGTGTTAGTTTTCCTGTTACCCCCATTGTGTTATTGTTACCCCCAGTGTGTTAGTGTTCCTGTTATCCTCAGTGTGTTATTGTTACCCCCATTGTGTTAGTGTTCCTGTTACTCCCAGTGTGTTAGTGTTGCTGTTACCCCCAGTGTGTTAGTGTTCCTGTTACCTCCAGAGTGTTGGTGTTCCTGTTACCACCAGTGTGTTAGTGTTCCTGTTACCTCCAGTGGGTTAGTGTTCCTGTTACCCCCAGTGTTTTAGTGTCCCTGCTACCTCCAGTGTTTTAGTGTTCCTGTTACTGCAGTGTGTTATTGTTGCCCTCATTGTGTTAGTGTTCCTGTTACTCCCAGTGTGTTAGTGTTCCTGTTACCCCCAGTGTGTTAGTGTTCCTGTTACCTCCAGAGTGTTGGTGTTCCTGTTACCCCCAGTGTGTTAGTGTTCCTGTTACCTCCAGTATGTTAGTGTTCCTGTTACCCCCAGTGTTTTAGTGTTCCTGCTACCTCCAATGTGTTAGTGTTCCTGTTACTGCAGTGTGTTATTGTTACCCCCAGTGTGTTAGTGTTCCTGTTACCCCCAGTGGGTTAGTGTTCCTGTTACCTCCAGTGTGTTAGTGTTCCTGTTACCCCCAGTGTGTTAGTGTTCCTGTTACCTTCAGTGTTTTAGTGTTCCTGTTACCCCCAGTGTGTTAGTGTTCCTGTTACCTCCAGTATGTTAGTGTTCCTGTTACCCCTAGCATTTTAGTGTCCCTGCTACCTCCAGTGTGTTAGTGTTCCTGTTACTGCAGTGTGTTATTGTTACCCCCAGTGTGTTTGTGTTCCTGTTACCCCCAGTGTGTTAGTATTCCTGTTACCTCCAGTGTGTTAGTGTTCCTGTTACCCCCAGTGCGTTAGTGTTCCTGTTACCTCCAGTATGTTAGTGTTCCTGTTACCCCCAGTGTTTTAGTGTTCCTGCTACATCCAGTGTGTTAGTGTTCCTGTTACTGCAGTGTGTTATTGTTACCCCCAGTGTGTTAGTGTTCCTGTTACCCCCAGTGGGTTAGTGTTCCTGTTACCTCCAGTGTGTTAGTGTTCCTGTTACCACCAGTGTGTTAGTGTTCCTGTTACCTTCAGTGTGTTAGTGTTCCTGTTACCCCCAGTGTGTTAGTGTTCCTGTTACCTCCAGTGTGTTAGTGTTCCTGTTACCCCCAGTGTGTTAGTGTTCCTGATACCCCCAGTGTGTTAGTGTTCCTGTTACCTCCAGAGTGTTGGTATTCCTGTTACCCCCAGTGTGTTAGTGTTCCTGTTACCTCCAGTATGTTAGTGTTCCTGTTAACCCCAGTGTTTTAGTGTTCCTGTTACCTCCAGTATGTTAGTGTTCCTGTTAACCCCAGTGTTTTAGTGTTCCTGCTACCTCCAGTGTGTTAGTGTTCCTGTTACTGCAGTGTGTTATTGTTACCCCCAGTGTGTTAGTGTTCCCGTTATCCTCAATGTGTTATTGTTACCCCCATTGTGTTAGTATTCCTGTTACCCCCAGTGTGTTAGTGTTCCTGTTACCCCCAGTGTGTTAGTGTTCCTGTTACCCCCAGTGTGTTAGTGTCCCTGTTACCCCCAGTGTGTAAGTGTTCCTGTTACCCCCAGTGTGTTAGTGTTACCCACATGTGTGTTAGTGTTACCCCCAGTGTGTTAGTGTTCCTGTTACCCCCAGTGTGTTAGTGTTCCTGTTACCTCCAAAGTGTTGGTGTTCCTGATACCCCCAGTGTGTTAGTGTTCCTGTTACCCCCAGTGTTTTAGTGTTCCTGCTACCTCCAGTGTGTTAGTGTTCCTGTTACTGCAGTGTGTTATTGTTACCCCCAGTGTGTTAGTGTTCCTGTTACCCCCAGTGTGTTAGTTCTCCTGGTCTCCCCAGTATGTTATTGTTACCCCCAGTGTGTTAGTTTTCCTGTTACCCCCATTGTGTTATTGTTACCCCCAGTGTGTTAGTGTTCCTGTTATCCCCAGTGTGTTATTGTTACCCCCATTGTGTTAGTGTTTCTGTTACCCCCAGTGTGTTAGTGTTCCTATTACGCCCAGTGGGTTAGTGTTCCTTTTACCTCCAGAGTGTTGGTGTTCCTGTTACCCCCAGTGTGTTAGTGTTCCTGTTACCTCCAGTATGTTAGTGTTCCTGTTACCCCCAGTGTTTTAGTGTCCCTGCTACCTCCAGTGTGTTAGTGTTCCTGTTACTGCAGTGTGTTATTGTTGCCCCCATTGTGTTAGTGTTCCTGTTACTCCCAGTGTGTTAGTGTTCCTGTTACCCCCAGTGTGTTAGTGTTCCTGTTACCTCCAGAGTGTTGGTGTTCCTGTTAACCCCAGTGTGTTAGTGTTCATGTTACCTCCAGTATGTTAGTGTTCCTGTTACCCCCAGTGTTTTAGTGTTCCTGCTACCTCCAATGTGTTAGTGTTCCTGTTACTGCAGTGTGTTATTGTTACCCCCAGTGTGTTAGTGTTCCTGTTACCCCCAGTGGGTTAGTGTTCCTGTTACCTCCAGTGTGTTAGTGTTCCTGTTACCCCCAGTGTGTTAGTGTTCCTGTTACCTTCAGTGTTTTAGTGTTCCTGTTACCCCCAGTGTGTTAGTTTTCCTGTTACCTCCAGTGTGTCAGTGTTCCTGTTACCCCCAGTGTTTTAGTGTTCCTGCTACCTCCAGTGTGTTAGTGTTCCTGTTACTGCAGTGTGTTATTGTTACCTCCAGTGTGTTAGTGTTCCTGTTATCCCCAGTGGGTTAGTGTTCCTGTTACCTCCAGTGTGTTAGTGTTCCTGTTACCCCCAGTGTGTTAGTGTTCCTGTTACCTTCAGTGTGTTAGTGTTCTTGTTACCCCCAGTGTGTTAGTGTTCCTGTTACCTCCTGTGTGTTAGTGTTCCTGTTACCCCCAGTGTGTTAGTGTTCCTGATACCCCCAGTGTGTTAGTGTTCCTGTTACCCCCAGTGGGTTAGTGTTCCTGTTACCTCCAGTGTGTTAGTGTTCCTGTTACCCCCAGTGTGTTAGTGTTCCTGTTACCTTCAGTGTGTTAGTGTTCCTGTTACCCCCAGTGTGTTAGTGTTCCTGTTACCTCCAGTGTGTTAGTGTTCCTGTTACCCCCAGTGTGTTAGTGTTCCTGATACCCCCAGTGTGTTAGTGTTCCTGTTACCCCCAGTGTGTTAGTTTTCCTGTTACCTCCAGTGTGTCAGTGTTCCTGTTACCCCCAGTGTTTTAGTGTTCCTGCTACCTCCAGTGTGTTAGTGTTCCTGTTACTGCAGTGTGTTATTGTTACCTCCAGTGTGTTAGTGTTCCTGTTATCCCCAGTGGGTTAGTGTTCCTGTTACCTCCAGTGTGTTAGTGTTCCTGTTACCCCCAGTGGGTTAGTGTTCCTGTTACCTCCAGTGTGTTAGTGTTCCTGTTACCCCCAGTGTGTTAGTGTTCCTGTTACCTTCAGTGTTTTAGTGTTCCTGTTACCCCCAGTGTGTTAGTTTTCCTGTTACCTCCAGTGTGTCAGTGTTCCTGTTACCCCCAGTGTTTTAGTGTTCCTGCTACCTCCAGTGTGTTAGTGTTCCTGTTACTGCAGTGTGTTATTGTTACCTCCAGTGTGTTAGTGTTCCTGTTATCCCCAGTGGGTTAGTGTTCCTGTTACCTCCAGTGTGTTAGTGTTCCTGTTACCCCCAGTGTGTTAGTGTTCCTGTTACCTTCAGTGTGTTAGTGTTCTTGTTACCCCCAGTGTGTTAGTGTTCCTGTTACCTCCTGTGTGTTAGTGTTCCTGTTACCCCCAGTGTGTTAGTGTTCCTGATACCCCCAGTGTGTTAGTGTTCCTGTTACCCCCAGTGGGTTAGTGTTCCTGTTACCTCCAGTGTGTTAGTGTTCCTGTTACCCCCAGTGTGTTAGTGTTCCTGTTACCTTCAGTGTGTTAGTGTTCCTGTTACCCCCAGTGTGTTAGTGTTCCTGTTACCTCCAGTGTGTTAGTGTTCCTGTTACCCCCAGTGTGTTAGTGTTCCTGATACCCCCAGTGTGTTAGTGTTCCTGTTACCCCCAGTGTGTTAGTTTTCCTGTTACCTCCAGTGTGTCAGTGTTCCTGTTACCCCCAGTGTTTTAGTGTCCCTGCTACCTCCAGTGTGTTAGTGTTCCTGTTACTGCAGTGTGTTATTGTTACCCCCAGTGTGTTAGTGTTCCTGTTACCCCCAGTGTGTTAGTGCTCCTGGTCTCCCCAGTATGTTATTGTTACCCCCAGTGTGTGAGTGTTCCTGTTACCCCCAGTGTGTTAGTGTTCCTGTTACCCCCAGTGTGTAAGTGTTCCTGTTACCACGAGTGTGTTAGTGTTCCTGTTACCCCAAATGTGTTATTGTTCCTGTTACCCCCAGTGGGTTAGTGTTCCTGTTACCTCCAGTGTGTTAGTGTTCCTGTTACCCCCAGTGTGTTAGTGTTCCTGTTACCTTCAGTGTGTTAGTGTTCCTGTTACCCCCAGTGTGTTAGTGTTCCTGTTACCCCCAGTGTGTTCGTTTTCCTGTTACCCCCAGTGTGTTAGTGTTCCTGTTAAACCCAGTATGTTAGTGTTCCTGTTACCCCAAGTATGTTAGTGTTCCTGTTACCACAAGTATGTTAGTGTTCCTGTGACCCCCAGTGTGTTAGTGTTCCTGTTACCCCCAATATGTTAGTGTTCCTGTTACCCCAAATGTTTAATTGTTCCTGTTACTCCCAGTGGGTTAGTGTTCCTGTTACCCCAGGTGTGTTAGTGTTCCTGTTACCCCCAGTGTGTTAGTGTTCCTGTTACCTCCAGTGTTAGTGATCCTGTGAACCACAGTGTGTTAGTGTTCCTGTTACCCCCAGTGTGTTAGTGTTCCTGTTACCCCAAATGTGTTAGTGTTCCTGTTACCCCCAGTGTGTTAGTGTTCATGTTACCTCCAGTGTGTTAGTGTTCCTGTTACCCCCAGTGTGTTAGTGTTCATGTTACCTCCAGTGTGTTAGTGTTCCTGTTACCCCCAGTGTGTTAGTGTTCATGTTACCTCCAGTGTGTTCGTGTTCCTGTTACCCCCAGTGTGTTAGTGTTACCTTCAGTGTCCAGTGTGTTCCTCTTACCCCCAGTGTGTTAGTGTTACATCCAGTGTGTTAGTGTTCCTGTTACCTCCAGTGTGTTAGTGTTCCTGTTACCTCCAGTGTGTTAGTGTTACCTTCAGTGTCCAGTGTGTTCCTGTTACCTCCAGTGTGTTAGTGTTCCTGCTACCCCCAGTATGTTAGTGTTCCTGGTACCTCCAATGTGTTAGTGTTCCTGTTACCTCCAGTGTGTTAGTGATACCCCCAGTGTGTTAGTGTTCCTGTTACCTCCAATGTGTTAGTGTTCCTGTTACCCCCAGTGTGTTAGTGTTCCTGTTACCTGTAGTATGTTATTGTTCCTGTTACCCCCAGTGTGTTAGTGTTCCTGTTACCGCCAGTGTGTTAGTGTTCCTGCTACCTCCAGTGTGTTAGTGTTACTCCCCAGTGTGTTAGTGTTACCCCCAGTGTGTTAGTGTTACCCCCCAGTGTGTTAGTTTTACCTCCAGTGTGTTAGTGTTCCTGTTACCTCCAGTGTGTTAGTGTTACCCCCAGTGTGTTAGTGTTCCTGTTACCCCAAATGTGTTAGTGTTCCTGTTAACCCCCAGTGTGTTAGTGTTCCTGTTACCTCCAGTGTTAGTGATCCTGTGAACCACAGTGTGTTAGTGTTCCTGTTACCCCCAGTGTGTTAGTGTTCCTGTTACCCCAAATGTGTTATTGTTCCTGTTACCCCCAGTGGGTTAGTGTTCCTGTTACCTCCAGTGTGTTAGTGTTCCTGTTACCCCCAGTGTGTTTGTGTTCCTGTTACCTTCAGTGTGTTAGTGTTCCTGTTACCCCCAGTGTGTTAGTGTTCCTGTTACCCCCAGTGTGTTAGTGTTCCTGTTACCCCAGTGTGTTAGTGTTCCTGTTACCCCAAATGTTTTATTGTTCCTGTTACTCCCAGTGGGTTAGTGTTCCTGTTACCCCAGGTGTGTTAGTGTTCCTGTTACCCCCAGTGTGTTAGTGTTCCTGTTACCTCCAGTGTTAGTGATCCTGTGAACCACAGTGTGTTAGTGTTCCTGTTACCCCCAGTGTGTTAGTGTTCCTGTTACCCCGAATGTGTTAGTGTTCCTGTTACCCCCAGTGTGTTAGTGTTCATGTTACCTCCAGTGTGTTAGTGTTACCCTCCAGTGTGTTAGTGTTACCCCTTCAGTGTGTTAGTGTTACCACCAGTGTGTTAGTTTACCTCCAGTGTGTTAGTGTTACCTCCAGTGTGTTAGTGTTACCCCCCAGTGTGTAAGTGTCACCCTCCAGTGTGTTAGTTTTACCTCCAATGTGTTAGTTTTACCTCCAGTGTGTTAGTGTTACCCTCCAGTGTGTTAGTTTTACCTCCAGTGTGTTAGTGTTCCTGTTACATCCAGTGTGTTAGTGTTACCCCCAGTGTGTTAGTGTTCCTGTTACCCCAAATGTGTTAGTGTTCCTGTTAACCCCCAGTGTGTTAGTGTTCCTGTTACCCCCAGTATGTTAGTGTTCCTGTTACCCCCTATATGTTAGTGTTCCTGTTACCCCAAGTATGTTAGTGTTCCTGTTACCACCAATATTATTATATTATTATTAGTATTATTAGTATTATTATATTATTACACTACTAACCCCCAGTGTGTTTGTGTTCCTGTTACCTCCAGTGTTAGTGTTCCTGTTACCCCAAATGTGTTAGTGTTCCTGTTACCCCAAATGTGTTATTGTTCCTGTTACACCCAGTGGGTTAGTGTTCCTGTTACCCCAGGTGTGTTAGTGTTCCTGTTACCCCCAGTGTGTTAGTGTTCCTGTTACCCCCAGTGGGTTAGTGTTCCTGTTACCCCAGGTGTGTTAGTGTTCCTGTTACCTCCAAAGTGTTGGTGTTCCTGATACCCCCAGTGTGTTAGTGTTCCTTTTACCCCCAGTGTTTTAGTGTTCCTGCTACCTCCAGTGTGTTAGTATTCCTGTTACTGCAGTGTGTTATTGTTACCCCCAGTGTGTTAGTGTTCCTGTTACCCCCAGTGTGTTAGTGCTCCTGGTCTCCCCAGTATGTTATTGTTACCCCCAGTGTGTGAGTGTTCCTGTTACCCCCAGTGTGTTAGTGTTCCTGTTACCCCCAGTGTGTTAGTGTTCCTGTTACCACGAGTGTGTTAGTGTTCCTGTTACCCCCAGTATGTTAGTGTTCCTGTTACCCCCAGTGTGTTAGTGTTCCTGTTACCCCCAGTGTGTTAGTGTTCCTGTTACCCCAAATGTGTTATTGTTCCTGTTACCCCCAGTGGGTTAGTGTTCCTGTTACCTCCAGTGTGTTAGTGTTCCTGTTACCCCCAGTGTGTTTGTGTTCCTGTTACCTTCAGTGTGTTAGTGTTCCTGTTACCCCCAGTGTGTTAGTGTTCCTGTTACCCCCAGTGTGTTAGTGTTCCTGTTACCCCCAGTGTGTTAGTGTTCCTGTTACCCCAAATGTTTTATTGTTCCTGTTACTCCCAGTGGGTTAGTGTTCCTGTTACCCCAGGTGTGTTAGTGTTCCTGTTACCCCCAGTGTGTTAGTGTTCCTGTTACCTCCAGTGTTAGTGATCCTGTGAACCACAGTGTGTTAGTGTTCCTGTTACCCCCAGTGTGTTAGTGTTCCTGTTACCCCGAATGTGTTAGTGTTCCTGTTACCCCCAGTGCGTTAGTGTTCATGTTACCTCCAGTGTGTTAGTGTTACCCTCCAGTGTGTTAGTGTTACCCCTTCAGTGTGTTAGTGTTACCACCAGTGTGTTAGTTTACCTCCAGTGTGTTAGTGTTACCTCCAGTGTGTTAGTTTAGCTCCAGCGTGTTCCTGTTACCCTTCAGTGTGTTAGTGTTACCCCTTCAGTGTGTTAGTGTTACCTCCAGTGTGTTAGTTTACCTCCAGTGTGTTCCTGTTACCCTCCAGTGTGTTAGTGTTACCCCCCAGTGTGTAAGTGTCACCCTCCAGTGTGTTAGTTTTACCTCCAATGTGTTAGTGTTACCCCCCAGTGTGTTAGTGTTACCCCCAGTGTGTAAGTGTTACCCCCCAGTGTGTTAGTGTTACCCTCCAGTGTGTAAGTGTTACCTCCAGTGTGTTTGTGATACCCCCCAGTGTGTTAGTGTTACCTCCAGTGTGTTAGTGTTATCCTCCAGTGTGTTAGTGTCACCCTCCAGTGTGTTAGTTTTACCTCCAGTGTGTTAGTGTTACCTCCAGTGTGTTAGTTTTACCTCCAGTGTGTTAGTGTTACTCCCCAGTGTGTTAGTGTTACCCCCCAGTGTGTTAGTGTTACCTCCCAGTGTGTTAGTGTTACCTCCAGTGTGTTAGTTTTACCTCCAGTGTGTTAGTTTTACCTCCAGTGTGTTAGTGTTACCCCCCCCCCCAGTGTGTTAGTTTTACCTCCAGTGTGTTAGTGTTACCCCCCAGTGTGTTAGTTTTACCTCCAGTGTGTTAGTGTTACCCTCCAGTGTGTAAGTGTTACCTCCAGTGTGTTAGTGATACCCCCCAGTGTGTTAGTGTTACCTCCAGTGTGTTAGTGTTATCCTCCAGTGTGTTAGTGTCACACTCCAGTGTGTTAGTTTTACCTCCAGTGTGTTAGTGTTACCTCCAGTGTGTTAGTTTTACCTCCAGTGTGTTAGTGTTACTCCCCAGTGTGTTAGTGTTACCCCCCAGTGTGTTAGTGTTACCTCCCAGTGTGTTAGTGTTACCTCCAGTGTGTTAGTTTTACCTCCAGTGTGTTAGTTTTACCTCCAGTGTGTTAGTGTTACCCCCCCAGTGTTAGTTTTACCTCCAGTGTGTTAGTGTTACTCCCCAGTGTGTTAGTTTTACCTCCAGTGTGTTAATGTTACCCCCCAGTGTGTTAGTGTTACCCTCAGTGTGTTAGTGTTACCTCCAGTGTGTTAGTTTTACCCCCTAGTGTACTAGTTTTACCTCCAGTGTGTTAGTGTTACCCCCCAGTGTGTTAGTTTTACCTCCAGTGTGTTAGTGTTACCCCCCAGTGTGTTAGTGTTACCTCCCAGTGTGTTAGTGTTACCTCCAGTGTGTTAGTTTTACCTCCAGTGTGTTAGTTTTACCTCCAGTGTGTTAGTGTTACCCCCCCAGTGTGTTAGTTTTACCTCCAGTGTGTTAGTGTTACTCCCCAGTGTGTTAGTTTTACCTCCAGTGTGTTAATGTTACCCCCCAGTGTGTTAGTGTTACCCTCAGTGTGTTAGTGTTACCTCCAGTGTGTTAGTTTTACCCCCTAGTGTACTAGTTTTACCTCCAGTGTGTTAGTGTTACCCCCCAGTGTGTTAGTTTTACCTCCAGTGTGTTAGTGTTACTCCCCAGTGTGTTAGTGTTACCCCCCAGTGTGTTAGTGTTACCTCCAGTGTTTTAGTGTTACCTCTAGTGTGGGAGTGTTACCTCCAGTGTGTTAGTGTTACCCCCCAGTGTGTTAGTGTTACCTCCAGTGTGTTAGTGTTACCTCCAGTGTGTTAGTGTTACCTCCAGTGTGTTAGTGTTACCCCCCAGTGTGTTAGTGTTACCCCAGTGTGTTAGTGTTACCCCCCAGTGTTTTAGTGTTACCTCCAGTGTGTTAGTGTTACCTCCAGTGTGTCAGTGTTACCTCCAGTGTGTTAGTTTTACCTT
>NW_027258679.1:27500-59747 GCF_045791955.1 Oncorhynchus clarkii lewisi | reverse complement strand
ATATCTCTACTATACTGTCATATACTTCAGATGTACCATATCTCTACTATACTGTCGTACACTTCAGATGTACCATATCTCTACTACACTGTCGTACACTTCAGATGTACTATATCTCTACTATACTGTCGTATACTTCAGATGTACTATATCTCTACTATACTGTCGTATACTTCAGATGTACCATATCTCTACTATACTGTCGTATACTTCAAATGTACTATATCTCTACTATACTGTCGTATACTTCAAATGTACTATATCTCTACTATACTGTCATATACTTCAGATGTACTATATCTCTACTATACTGTCGTATACTTCAAATGTACTATATCTCTACTATACTGTCGTATACTTCATATGTACTATATCTCTACAATACTGTCGTATACTTCAGATGTACTATATCTCTACTATACTGTCGTATACAAAGTGAGAGAAACAGTCCTCCTGGTCAAGTACTGTATCGTTCTGTAAGATACATTACTTTTTGACCTCTGCTTGCTAATGTGTTGACGTTTCAGTCGAGCCCATATTTCTCAAGACATTTTCATTTAAAGGTATCCTTTATTTAACGAGGCAAGTCAGTTAAGAACAAATTATTATTTTTACAATGACGGCCTACACCGGCCAAACCCGGACAACGCTGGGCCAATTGTGCGCCACCCTATGGGACTCCAAATCACGGCCCGGTTGTGATACAGCCTGGAATCGAACCAGGGTGCCTGTATTGACACCTCTAGCACTGAGATGCAGCACTGAGACGGCTGCCCCACTCGGGAGCCATGAATGGCTAATACACCATAGATTAAAACCAACCAGTACCAAACCAACCGGTACCAAACCAAACCAACCGGTACCAAACCAACCGGTACCAAACCAACCGGTACCAAACCAACCAGTACCAAACCAACCGGTACCAAACCAAACCAACCGGTACCAAACCAAACCAACCGGTACCAAACCAACCGGTACCAAACCAACCAGTACCAAACCAACCGGTACCAAACCAAACCAACCGGTACCAAACCAAACCAACCAGTACCAAACCAACCGGTACCAAACCAAACCAACCGGTACCAAACCAACCGGTACCAAACCAACCAGTACCAAACCAACCGGTACCAAACCAACCGGTACCAAACCAACCAGTACCAAACCAACCGGTACCAAACCCAACCAACCGGTACCAAACCAACCGGTACCAAACCAACCAGTACCAAACCAACCGGTACCAAACCAACCGGTACCAAACCAACCAGTACCAAACCAACCGGTACCAAACCAACCAGTACCAAACCAACCGGTACCAAACCAAACCAAACCAGTACCAAACCAACCAGTACCAAACCAACCGGTACCAAACCAAACCAACCGGTACCAAACCAAACCAACCGGTACCAAACCAACCAGTACCAAACCAACCGGTACCAAACCAACCGGTACCAAACCAACCAGTACCAAACCAACCGGTACCAAACCAACCGGTACCAAACCAACCGGTACCAAACCATCCGGTACCAAACCAGACGGGACCAAACCAACCGGTACCAAACCAACCAGTACCAAACCAACCGGTACCAAACCAACCAGTACCAAACCAACCAGTACCTAACCACCCGGGACCAAACAAACCCTCAGCCCTGTACAGCTACCGAAAGCCACCAGAACTCTCCAACAACAGCCCTGTGACATCTCCATGACAATGGGCAGGCTGGGAGAGGACTTCCTGTCAACACAGGTCATGTGACAGGAAGTGTAGGAAGCAATCATGGAACACTGGGCTGGGCTGAGCTACATAGAGACAGGCTGAAACAATCGTTCCAGAACAGTTTGATGCTGAGGGACCCTCCTACTGTCAAAGATTCCAGAACAGTTTGATGCTGAGGGACCCTCCTACTGTCAAAGATTCCAGAACAGTTTGATGCTGAGGGACCCTCCTACTGTCAATGGTTCCAGAACAGTTTGATGCTGAGGGACCCTCCTACTGTCAATGGTTCCAGAACAGTTTGATGCTGAGGGACCCTCCTACTGTCAAAGATTCCAGAACAGTTTGATGCTGAGGGACCCTCCTACTGTCAATGGTTCCAGAACAGTTTGATGCTGAGGGACCCTCCTACTGTCAATGGTTCCAGAACAGTTTGATGCTGAGGGACCCTCCTACTGTCAATGGTTCCAGAACAGTTTGATGCTGAGGGACCCTCCTACTGTCAATGGTTCCAGAACAGTTTGATGCTGAGGGACCCTCCTACTGTCAATGGTTCCAGAACAGTTTGATGCTGAGGGACCCTCCTACTGTCAATGGTTCCAGAACAGTTTGATGCTGAGGGACCCTCCTACTGTCAATGGTTCCAGAACAGTTTGATGCTGAGGGACCCTCCTACTGTCAATGGTTCCAGAACAGTTTGATGCTGAGGGACCCTCCTACTGTCAATGGTTCCAGAACAGTTTGATGCTGAGGGACCCTCCTACTGTCAATGGTTCCAGAACAGTTTGATGCTGAGGGACCCTCCTACTGTCAATGGTTCCAGAACAGTTTGATGCTGAGGGACCCTCCTACTGTCAATGGTTCCAGAACAGTTTGATGCTGAGGGACCCTCCTACTGTCAATGGTTCCAGAACAGTTTGATGCTGAGGGACCCTCCTACCTCTCAATGGTTCCAGAACAGTTTGATGCTGAGGGACCCTCCTACTGTCAATGGTTCCAGAACAAGGACACTGACAGAGGCAGACTACAGCACATTCAGTAGTAACACCAAGAACACAGACAGAGGCAGACTACAGCACATTCAGTAGTAACACCAAGAAGACAGACAGAGGCAGACTACAGCACTTTCATTAACACCAAGGACACTGACAGAGGTAGACTACAGCACTTTCAGTAGTAACCCCTTATTTATGTGTATAACACATTAATACAGTTATAATGCATCGTAAGACTGTCATAAGCATGTTCCCCACCTTGAGTGAGCCGGGTGAGGAGCTGATGGCGAGCGATGATGCGTGTGAGACGGAGGGCGGAGCGTCGTCGGGGGGAGTGGCCAAGCCTCAGGTAGATGTCCTGTCCATCAGGGGTCATGAACTCCAGACACGCCCTTTCACTACCACTACCATTTTCTCCGCCACTGTCATGATCAGTTGTCCTCTCCCTCTCCATGTCTCTGTCTCTCTCCTCCCTGTCCCTCTCCCTGTCTCTGTTTCTCTCCTCCCTGTCCCTCTCCCTGTCCCTCTCCATGTCTCTGTCTCTCTCCTCCCTCTCCATGTCTCTGTCTCTCTCCTCCCTGTCCCTCTCCCTGTCTCTGTCCCCCTTCTCCCTCTCCATGTCTCTGTCTCTCTCCTCCCTGTCTCTCTCCCTCTCCCTGTCTCTCTCCCTCTCCCTGTCTCTCTCCTCCCTCTCCCTGTCTCTTTCCTCCCTCTCCCTGTCTCTCTCCTTCTCCCTGTCTCTGTCTCTCTCCTCACTCTCCCTGTCTTGGTCTATCACCCTGTCCCCGTCTCTGTCCATCTCTATGTCACTGTCTCTGTCCATCTCCCTGTCTCTGTCTCTGTCCATCTCCCTGTCTCTGTCTCTGTCCATCTCCCTGTCTCTGTCTCTGTCCATCTCTCTGTCTCCATCACCTCTCCCACTCTCTCTGTCTCTGTCTCTGTCTCTGTCCATCTCCCTGTCTCTGTCCATCTCTCTTTCTCTGTCCATCTCCCTGTCTCTGTCCATCTCCCTGTCTTTGTCTCTGTCCATCTCCCTGTCTCTGTCTCCATCACCTTTCCCACTCTCTCTGTCTCTGTCCATCTCTATGCCCTTCCCACTGTCACTGATCACACCGTCTCCAATATATAATAATATACGCTCTACAGATATGATGACTATACCGATAACAATCCAAGCACTATAGACAGCACTATAGACAGCACTATAGACAGCACTATAGACAACACTATAGACAGCACTATAGACAACACTATAGACAACACTATAGACAGCACTATAGACAAAACTATAGACAGCACTATAGACAGCACTATAGACAGCACTATAGACAACACTATAGACAGTACTATAGACAACACTATAGACAGCACTATAGACAGCACTATAGACAGCACTATAGACAGCACTATAGACAGCACTATAGACAACACTATAGACAGCACTATAGACAACACTATAGACAACACTATAGACAACACTATAGACAACACTATAGACAGCACTATAGACAGCACTATAGACAGCACTATAGACAACACTATAGACAGCACTATAGACAGCACTATAGACAACACTATAGACAGCACTATAGACAGCACTATAGACAACACTATAGACAGCACTATAGACAGCACTATAGACAGAAATATAGACAACACTATAGACAACACTATAGACAGCACTATAGACAGCACTATAGACAGCACTATAGACAACACTATAGACAGCACTATAGACAGCACTATAGACAGCACTATAGACAACACTATAGACAGCACTATAGACAGCACTATAGACAGCACTATAGACAACACTATAGACAGGCTAAATGTTGCT
Organism: Oncorhynchus clarkii lewisi; assembly: GCF_045791955.1. Taxonomy (NCBI): domain Eukaryota; kingdom Metazoa; phylum Chordata; class Actinopteri; order Salmoniformes; family Salmonidae; genus Oncorhynchus; species Oncorhynchus clarkii. The sequence continues at coordinate 55,204 of NW_027258679.1, read as the reverse complement.
AAAGTACAACACCATGAAAATGCACATTAAACAACCCGTGTAAAATCAAAACAAATCTCTCTCTCTCTGATCCTTTCTCTGTTAGTATCTCTATCTATCAATCTATCTCTGTGTCTCTATACATCTATCAATTCAAGTTCAATTCAAGGGCTTTATTGGCATGGGAAACATATGTTAACATTGCCAAAGCAAGTGAGGTAGATAATATATAAAAGTGAAATAAACAATAAAACTGAACAGTGAACATTAAAAAAGTTCCAAAATAATAAATACATTGCAAGTGTAATATTATGTATATATACAGTCTATCTCTGTATCTCTATACGTCTATCTATCCCTGTATCTCTATCTTCCTGTCAGTGGATCTGTCTCCCACTCACCACATGATGTCCTGACAGTCCGAGAGGAACCCAAATGACTTCATCTCTCTGTAACACACAACCACCAGTATATAGCAGACCCTCACTCTGTCTAACACTCTGTCTTCATCTCTCTCTCTCTCTCTCTCTCTCTCTCTCTCTCTCTCTCTCACATTAAACTTAACACATTGAATGTTCCTTGATACCTCTTATAACCCCCCCCCCCCCCCCCCCCCCCCCCCACACACACACACACACACACACACCCACACCCACACACACCACTTTGTTCCACCTGACACTCAGCAAACACACACACAGAGTTCTCCTCAGAGGCAACTCTTATCAAACCTTCCTCCTTCTTACCATTTCCTCCTTCCTCTACTCACAGCCAATGTGTAACAGCCAATGGCAGGAGAGATTTGGGAACACTGCCCAGCTGCCTGAACCTGAGCCCAAAATCTCTACTTTACTACTGTATGGTATTACAAGGGAGTGTGTGTGTGTGTGTGTGTGTGTGTGTGTGTGTGTGTGTGTGTGTGTGTGTGTGTGTGTGTGTGTGTGTGTGTGTGTGTGTGTGTGTGTGTGTGTGTGTGATATAATAATATGAGGAACAGGGGATGGGCCTGCTGGAAAAAACATCATCCTAAAGACCTTCCAGAGGGGAAGGAAAAGCTGGAAAAAACACTAGCTTAAGAAAGGTGGAGAGACAGAGAGAGAGAGAGAGGGAGACAGAGGAGAGAGAGATAAAGAGAGAGAGAGAGAGGGGAGAGAGAGAGACAGAGAGAGAGAGAGAGAGACATAGGAGAGAGAGAGAGACAGGGGAGAGATAGGAGAGAGAGAGAGAGAGAGAGAGAGGGAGAGAGAGAGAGAGAGAGAGAGAGAGAGAGAGAGAGAGAGAGAGAGAGAGAGACAGGGGAGAGATAGGAGAGAGAGAGAGAGAGAGAGAGAGGGAGAGAGAGAGAGAGAGAGAGAGAGAGAGAGAGAGAGACAGAGGAGAGAGAGAGAGAGAGAGAGAGAGAGAGAGAGAGAGAGAGAGGAGAGAGAGAGAGAGGCAGGGGAGAGATAGGAGAGAGAGAGAGATAGGAGAGAGAGGGAGAGCAAGAGAGAGAGAGGGAGAGGGGAGAGTGAGAGTAGAAGGGAGAGAGAAAAAAAGAAAGAGGCAGAAACTAGAGCAAAAAACACACATTTATTTCCACAGACCTGCGCCCTGACAGACCTGGGCCCTGACAGACCTGGGCCCTGACAGACCTGGGCCCTGACAGACCTGGGCCCTGACAGACCTGGGTCATGACAACTTCCGGCGCCGACAGAGATGGCCGCCTCGCTTCGCGTTCCTAGGAAACTATGCAGTTTTTGTTTTTTTTACGTGTTATTTCTTACATTAGTACCCCAGGTCATCTTAGGTTTCATTACATACAGTCGAGAAGAACTACTGAACATAAGAGCATCGTCAACTCACCATCAGTACGACCAATAATATGTCTATGCTGCTCTGTACCATCACTCATTCATATATCTTTATGTACATAGTCTTTATCCCCTTACACTTGTGTGTATAAGGTAGTAGTTTTGGAATTGTTAGCTAGATTACTTGTTGGTTATTACTGCATTGTTGGAACTAGAAGCACAAGCATTTTGCTACACTCGCATTAACATCTGCTAACCATGTGTATGTGACAAATAAAATTTGATTTGATTTGATTTGATTTGACAGACCTGGGCCCTGACAGACCTGGGCCCTGACAGACCTGGGTCCTGACAGACCTGGGTCCTGACAGACCTGGGCCCTGACAGACCTGGGCCCTGACAGACCTGGGTCCTGACAGACCTGGGTCCTGACAGACCTGGGCCCTGACAGTAAATCTCAGTAAGACCAAAATAATGGGGTTCCAAACAAGGTCCAGTCGCCAGGACCACAAATACAAATTCCATCTAGACACTGTTGCCCTAGAGCACACAAAAAACTATACATACCTTGGCCTAAACATCAGCGCCCCAGGTAACTTCCACAAAGCTGTGAACGATCTGAGAGACAAGGCAAGAAGGGCCTTCTATGCCGTCAAAAGGAACATAAAATTCGACATACCAATTAAGATCTGGCTAAAAATACTGGCTAAAAGTACTCAGTTGTAGAACCCATTGCCCTTCATGGTTGTGAGGTCTGGGATCCGCTCACCAACCAAGAATTCACAAAATGGGACAAACCAAATTGAGACTCCGCATGCAGAATCACCAAATAATTAGGCCGATACCCACTAATTATCAAAAGCTGTTAAATTCTACAACCACCTAAAAGGAAGCGATTCCCAAACCTTCCATAACAAAGCCATCACCTACAGAGAGATGAACCTGGAGAAGAGTCCCGTAAGCAAGCTGGTCCTGAGGCTCTGTTCACAAACACAAACAGACCCCACAGAGCCCCAGGACAGCAACACAATTAGACTCAACCAAATCATGAGAAAACAAAAAGATAATTACTTGACACATTGGAAAGAATTAACAAATTTGGCCCTACACAGAGAGTACACAGCGGCAGAATACCTGACCACCGTGACTGACCCAGAATTAAGGAAAGCTTTGACTATGCACAGACTCAGTGAGCATTGCCTTGCTATTGAGAAAGGCCGCCGTAGGCAGACCTGGCTCTCAAGAGAAGACAGGCTATGTGCTCACTGCCCACAAAATGAGGTGGAAACTGAGCTGCACTTCCTAACCTCCTGCCCAATGTATGACCATATTAGAGAGACATATTTCCCTCAGGTTACACAGACCCACCAAGAATTTGAAAACAAACCCCATTTTGATAAACTCCCATATCTACTGGGTGAAATACCACAGTGTGCCATCACAGCAGCAAGATTTGTGACCTGTTGCCACGAGAAAAGGGCAACCAGTGAAGAACACACACCATTGTATTGTTTAGTTCACCTTTGTTAATGATCTATTTCACTTGCTTAGGCAATGTTAACATATGTTTCCCATGCCAATAAAGCCCATTAAATTGAAACTGAAATGTGTGAGAGAGAGAGAGAGAGAGAGCGAGAGAGAGAGAGAGAGAGAGAGAGAGAGAGAGAATTAGATGAATTATCTGATCCTTTGATTGGGTGGACAACTATTGCCTTTGAGAGAGGGGGAGAGGGGGAGTACCCTCTGCCTATGCCTATGTAAGGAATGAAGGGGAGGAGGAGGGGGGCTCTTCGATCCAGCTTGGCCTGTGAGGTATAGGGAGGGAGGGAGGGAGGGAGGGAGGGAGGGAGGGAGGGAGGGAGGGCAGGGGAAGTCACCTCAACTAATCTTACCTCTACTGTGGGGAGGGGAGAGGGAGGAGAGAGGGAGGAGGAAGGGAGAGCGAGAGAAGGACAGGGGGAAGAAAGAAGGACAGGGGGAGGATAGAGGGACAGAGAAGGACAGGGGAGGAGGGGAGAGAGAAGGACAGGGGGAGGATAGAGGGAGAGAGAAGGACAGGGGGAGGAGGGGAGAGAGAAGGACAGGGGGAGGAGGGGAAAGAGAAGGACAGGGGGAGGATAGAGGGAGAGAGAAGGACAGGGGGAGGAGGGGAGAGAGAAGGACAGAGGGAGGATAGAGGGAGAGAGAAGAACAGGGGGAGGATAGAGGGAGAGAGAAGAACAGGGGGAGGATAGAGGGAGAGAGAAGAACAGGGGGAGGATAGAGGGAGAGAGAAGGACAGGGGGAGGATAGAGGGAGAGAGAAGGACAGGGGAGGATAGAGGGACAGAGAAGGACAGGGGGAGGATAGAGGGAGAGAGAAGAGAGAGAGAAGAACAGGGGGAGGATAGAGGGACAGAGAAGGACAGGGGGAGGATAGTGGGAGGATAAGGGGAGAGAGAAGAACAGTGGGAGGATAGAGGGAGAGAGAAGAACAGTGGGAGGACAGTGGGAGGATAGAGGGAGAGAGAAGGACAGGTGGAATTGCATATGAAAGTAGGTCAGAGCAAAGTCAGTCTCAGGTCACACACACGCCACTCAGCAGTGTGTGTGTGTGTGTGTGTGTGTGTGTGTGTGTGTGTGTGTGTGTGTCTGGGTACCTCAAAACCTACATAAACCAAGTCCAGTACCTCTAGGAATTCAGCCAACAATCTCTTTCGTTCGTGAGAGACAGATGAGAGACTGATGTGAGACTGGGTACCATTGTCTGCCCTCTGGTGGCAATTAGGCCACGTTGAATACAAGTTTTATTAGTCGTATGTAGAGGATACACATAATATACATCGTCCAATGAAATGCTCACTCGCATGTTCCTTCTGGACAATGCAACAACAATAAGAACTAATGAAAGATAAGACTACGAACATAAAGTAAATGGCTCAGTAGAATAGAATACACATTGTAGCATCAGTATAATACAGGAAGACGCCATTTATAGTCCAATATTTACACATGTATCAGCAAAGGGGGGGGGGGGTTGGGGGGAGGTGGTTCAATTTTGCATTATTAACAATAGTAAATAACAGTCTGGTAGCAACAATTGTGATGTGTGTAGCATGAGGGTGTGTGTGTGTGTGTGTGTGTGTGTGTGTGTGTGTGTGTGTGTGTGTGTGTGTGTGTGTGTGTGTGTGTGTGTGTGTGTGTATCCTTCGATCATGTTGTAGTATACTGTTGAATACTAGTAAATACTACAGTATTATCCGCAAAGAACACACTGAGAAGGACAGTGGGAGGACAGTGGGAGGATAGAGGGAGAGAGAAGAACAGTGGGAGGACAGTGGGAGGATAGAGGGAGAGAGAAGAACAGTGGGAGGACAGTGGGAGGATAGAGGGAGAGAGAAGGACAGGGGGAATTGCATATGAAACACGCCCGCCTGCCCGCCCGCCCGCCCGCTTGCCCGACCGCCTGCCCGCCCGCCCGCCCGCCCGCCCGCCCGCCCGCCTGCCCGCCCGCCCGCCCGCCCGCCCGCCTGCCCGCCTGCCCGCCTGCCCGCCCGCCTGCCCGCCTGCCTGCCCGCCCGCCCGCCCGCCCGCCCGCCCGCCTGCCCGCCCGCCTGCCCGCCTGCCCGCCCGCCTGCCCGCCTGCCCGCCTGCCTGCCCGCCTGCCCGCCCGCCTGCCCGCCCGCCCGCCTGCCTGCCTGCCCGCCCGCCTGCCCGCCTGCCCGCCTGCCCGCCTGCCTGCCCGCCTGCCCGCCTGCCTGCCTGCTTGTTTGCCTGCTATATTTGAGTATTTATCCAGTAGGTTCCTGAAGGAGAAAAGCTCCACTTCTACGTCAAAGATATTACAACTAAAACGCTACAGTAAATACCAGGGGGTGGAACCAGTAAATACCAGGGGGTGGAACCAGTAAATACCAGGGGGTGGAACCAGTAAATACCAGGGGTTGGAACCAGTAAATACCAGGGGGTAGAACCAGTAAATACCAGGGGGTAGAACCAGTAAATACCAGGGGGTAGAACCAGTAAATACCAGGGGGTAGAACCAGTAAATACCAGGGGGTAGAACCAGTAAATACCAGGGGTTGGAACCAGTAAATACCAGGGGGTAGAACCAGTAAATACCAGGGGGTAGAACCAGTAAATACCAGGGGGTGGAACCAGTAAATACCAGGGGGTAGAACCAGTAAATACCAGGGGGTAGAACCAGTAAATACCAGGGGGTGGAACCAGTAAATACCAGGGGGTAGAACCAGTAAATACCAGGGGGTGGAACCAGTAAATACCAGGGGGTGGAACCAGTAAATACCAGGGGGTAGAACCAGTAAATACCAGGGGGTAGACCCAGTAAATACCAGGGGGTAGAACCAGTAAATACCAGGGGTTGGAACCAGTAAATACCAGGGGGTAGAACCAGTAAATACCAGGGGGTGGAACCAGTAAATACCAGGGGTTGGAACCAGTAAATACCAGGGGGTAGAACCAGTAAATACCAGGGGGTAGAACCAGTAAATACCAGGGGGTGGAACCAGTAAATACCAGGGGGTAGAACCAGTAAATACCAGGGGGTGGAACCAGTAAATACCAGGGGGTGGAAACAGTAAATACCAGGGGGTAGAACCAGTAAATACCAGGGGTTGGAACCAGTAAATACCAGGGGGTGGAACCAGTAAATACCAGGGGGTAGAACCAGTAAATACCAGGGGGTAGAACCAGTAAATACCAGGGGTTGGAACCAGTAAATACCAGGGGTTGGAACCAGTAAATACCAGGGGGTAGAATCAGTAAATACCAGGGGGTAGAACCAGTAAATACCAGGGGGTGGAACCAGTAAATACCAGGGGGTAGAACCAGTAAATACCAGGGGGTGGAACCAGTAAATACCAGGGGGTGGAACCAGTAAATACCAGGGGGTAGAACCAGTAAATACCAGGGGTTGGAACCAGTAAATACCAGGGGGTGGAACCAGTAAATACCAGGGGGTAGAACCAGTAAATACCAGGGGGTAGAACCAGTAAATACCAGGGGTTGGAACCAGTAAATACCAGGGGGTGGAACCAGTAAATACCAGGGGGTAGAACCAGTAAATACCAGGGGGTGGAACCAGTAAATACCAGGGGTTGGAACCAGTAAATACCAGGGGGTGGAACCAGTAAATACCAGGGGGTAGAACCAGTAAATACCAGGGGGTGGAACCAGTGAATACCAGGGGTTGGAACCAGTAAATACCAGGGGGTGGAACCAGTAAATACCAGGGGGTAGAACCTGTAAATACCAGGGGGTGGAACCAGTAAATACCAGGGGTTGGAACCAGTAAATACCAGGGGGTGGAACCAGTAAATACCAGGGGGTGGAACCAGTAAATACCAGGGGGTAGAACCAGTAAATACCAGGGGGTGGAACCAGTAAATACCAGGGGGTAGAACCAGTAAATACCAGGGGGTGGAACCAGTAAATACCAGGGGTTGGAACCAGTAAATACCAGGGGGTAGAACCAGTAAATACCAGGGGTTGGAACCAGTAAATACCAGGGGTTGGAACCAGTAAATACCAGGGGGTGGAACCAGTAAATACCAGGGGGTGGAACCAGTAAATACCAGGGGTTGGAACCAGTAAATACCAGGGGGTGGAACCAGTAAATACCAGGGGGTAGATCCAGTAAATACCAGGGGGTGGAACCAGTAAATACCAGGGGGTGGAACCAGTAAATACCAGGGGGTAGACCCAGTAAATACCAGGGGGTAGAACCAGTAAATACCAGGGGGTAGAACCAGTAAATACCAGGGGGTAGAACCAGTAAATACCAGGGGTTGGAACCAGTAAATACCAGGGGTTGGAACCAGTAAATACCAGGTGTTGGAACCAGTAAATACCAGGGGGTAGAACCAGTAAATACCAGGGGTTGGAACCAGTAAATACCAGGGGGTAGAACCAGTAAATACCAGGGGGTGGAACCAGTAAATACCAGGGGGTGGAACCAGTAAATACCAGGGGGTAGAACCAGTAAATACCAGGGGGTAGAACCAGTAAATACCAGGGGTTGGAACCAGTAAATACCAGGGGGTAGAACCAGTAAATACCAGGGGGTGGAACCAGTAAATACCAGGGGGTGGAACCAGTAAATACCAGGGGGTGGAACCAGTAAATACCAGGGGGTGGAACCACATTTTTCTTCTCCAATCGTTAAGTTCTGAAGAGAACCATCCTTTTTGTTTTGTTCTATTCCACTGTTCAGACATAGTTTATGTAGATATTTTTTTAAACCTCTGAAAACTTATTGTTTTTACATTTAGCTCGACATTACATTACTGCGGGTAGAGCAGCTTGCGATGGAGGGAGCAAGCTATTGTTCACTGAATTGTTTACATGACGGAAAGACAAGTGTAGGGCGCGAGATGCACCTGAAATTTTGCGGGTGGGGAGAGAGCGTATGTAGGAGGAGATTTGGTTTGAATGCGCTGGGCATCTTGTTGTCGTGACGTGCATTATCTGAATTAGGACCACATGATTATACCTACGGTGGAGCGGCTTCTACGGAGGACCTTTGAATGTCTTTGAACTTCATAGAGTTGGCTTAACGTTGGACTAGCTAACAAGCTTGTGTGTGAGTTATTAATCCGTTTTCTTGCTTTTAAAATAACCGTTCTGTTCCAGAACAGTGTGGATCACTTTCGTTCCCAATTCAGATTCTGTTCCTTGACAAATGTTGTTATTTTCCGGGTTTTTTTCATCTTCAGTTCTGTTCCCTGAAACGGTTCCAACCCCTGGTAAATACTACAGTATCCTACAATCAGTAAAACACAACCTTAATTACTATAGTATATACTACAGTTATTTTACTACAGTATTTGTAATATAGTTAACTGTAAATACTACAGTAAATACTACAGTACCATGCCCTGAACCTTAAACACTGTCCAGCCACCATCTGGTAGAGCACCTTAGAGGCTGCTGCCCCATGTACATAGAGTCATTGAACATTATATATAACTACTATCTATACACACCATCCTATATAACTACTGTCTATAAACACCATCCTATATAACTACTGTCTATACACACCATCCTATATAACTACTGTCTATACACACCATCCTATATAACTACTGTCTATACACACCATCCTATATAACTACTGTCTATACACACCATCCTATATAACTACTGTCTATACACACCATCCTATATAACTACTGTCTATACACACCATCCTATATAACTACTGTCTATACACACCATCCTATATAACTACTGTCTATACACACCATCCTATATAACTACTGTCTATACTGTCTATACACACCATCCTATATAACTACTGTCTATACACACCATCCTATATAACTACTGTCTATACACACCATCCTATATAACTACTGTCTATACACACCATCCTATATAACTACTGTCTATACACACCATCCTATATAACTACTGTCTATACACACCATTATTTATACTATATACACTATATATGCAAATAATTTGTGGATTCTATTATTTCAGCCACACCTGTTGCTGACAGGCGTATAAAATTGAGAACACAGCCATGCAATCTCCATAGACAAACATTGGCAGTAGAATGGCCTTACTGAAAAGCTCCGTGACTTTCAACGTGGCACCATCATAGGATGCCACCTTTCCAACAAGTCAAATTATCAAATTTCTGCCCTGCTAGAGCTGCCCCGGTCAACTGTAAGTGCTGTTATTGTGAAGTGGAAATGTCTAGGAGCAACAACAGCTCAGCCGCGAAGTGGTAGGCCACAACGGGACCGCCGAGTGCTGAAGCGCGTAGCGCGTACAAATCGAGTTCCAAACTGCCTCTGGAAGCAACTTCAGCACAAGAACTGTTCATCGGGAGCTTCATGAAATGGCTTTCCATGGCCGATTAGCCGCACACCAGCTTAAAATCACCACGCGCAACGCCAAGAGTGGTGTAAAGATCGCCGTCATTGGACTCTGGAGCACTGTAAACGCGTTCTCTGGAGTGATGAATCACCATCTGGCAGTCTGACGGATGAATCTGGGTTTGGCGGATGCCAGGAGATTCTGAGTTTCCAACTTTGTGGCAACAGTTTTGGGGAAAGCCCTTTTCTGTTTCAGCATGACAATGCCCCCTGTGTACAAAGCGATGTCCATACAGAAGTGGTTTGTCGAGATCGGTGTGGAAGAACTTAACTGGCCTGCACAGAGCCCTGACCTCAACCCAACCAACACCTTTGGGATGAATTGGAACGCCGACTGTGAGCCAGGCCTAATCACCCAACATCAGTGCCCGATCTCACTAATGCTCTTGTGGCTGAATGGGAGCAAGTCCCCGCAGCAATGTTCCAACATCTAGTAGAAAGCCTTCCCAGAAGAGTGGAGGCTGTTATAACAGCAATGTTACAACATCTAGTGGAAAGCCTTCCCAGAAGAGTGGAGGCTGTTATTGCAGCAAAGGGAGGGACCAACTCCATATTAATGCCCATGATTTTGGAATGTTCGACGAGCAGGTGTCCACATACTTTTGTTCATGTATTGTATATCCACAGGGCCTTCAGAAAGTATTCACACCCCTTGACTTTTTTCCACATTTTGTTGTGTTACAGTGGGATTAAAACATGATTTAATGGTGATTTATCTTTTTCAAAAATCTACACAAAATACTCTGTAATGTGAAAGTGGAAGATTTGTTTTACATTTGTTAAAGAATTTATGAAAAATAAAACACTAACATATCTTGAGTAAATAAGTATTCAAACCCCTGAATCAATACATGTTAGAGTCAATACATGTTAGAGTCAATACATGTTAGAGTCAATACATGTTAGAGTCAATACATGTTAGAGTCAATACATGTAAGAGTCAATACATGTTAGAGTCCATGCATGTTAGTCAATACATGTTAGACTCAATACATGTTAGAGTCCATGCATGTTAGTCAATACATGTTAGAGTCAATACATGTTAGAGTCAATACATGTTAGTCAATACATGTTAGAGTCAATACATGTTAGAGTCCATGCATGTTAGTCAATACATGTTAGAGTCAATACATGTTAGAGTCAATACACGTTAGAGTCAATACATGTTAGAGTCCATGCATGTTAGTCAATACATGTTAGAGTCAATACATGTTAGAGTCAATACATGTTAGTCAATACATGTTAGAGTCAATACATGTTAGAGTCCATGCATGTTAGTCAATACATGTTAGAGTCAATACATGTTAGAGTCAATACATGTTAGTCAATACATGTTAGAGTCAATACATGTTAGAGTCCATGCATGTTAGTCAATACATGTTAGAGTCAATACATGTTAGAGTCAATACACGTTAGAGTCAATACATGTTAGAGTCCATGCATGTTAGTCAATACATGTTAGAGTCAATACATGTTAGAGTCAATACATGTTAGTCAATACATGTTAGAGTCAATACATGTTAGTCAATACATGTTAGAGTCAATACATGTTAGAGTCAATACAGGTTAGAGTCAATACATGTGAGTCAATACATGTTAGAGTCCATGCATGTTAGTCAATACATGTTAGAATCCCCTTTGGCAGCAATTACAGCTGTGAGTCTTTCTGGGTAAGTCTAAGAGCTTTGCACACCTGGATTGTGCAACATTTGCCCATTATTCTTCTTAAAATTCTTCAAGCTCTGTCAAATTGGTTGTTGATCATTGCTCGACAACCATTTTCAAGTCTTGTCATAGATTTTGTCGTGTCTTTGGCTATGCCGTATTAAGTGACATGACATGCTATTCTAGAAAATAATTTCTCTATAATTAATATTACCTGATTAAGCTAATCAGGTAAATGTAATTAACTAGAAAGTCGGGGCACCACGAAATAATGATTATAGAGCTGTTATCTTCCGAATAAACTCTTAAAGATCTGGTAATCTTTTACATCAATAGCAGTCAATATTTAATCGTCACCTTGTTTAGTCTCATCTGAAAGTTGTAAATTCTTGTTTTGCTTCACGAACCCTGGCTAACAAGTTGAATCAGCAATACAAAATTTGGTTTAATTATTTATTTACTAAATACCTAAATAATCACACAGAATTAGATATACACAGAATGGATCATACATTGATTACAAATCATGTCATAAAGAAAACGTCCCTGGTGGACGGAACAGCTACGACAGCTGGTTACACAAAGAGAGGGGGTTGGGTTTGAGTGAAAGAGCAGGAAGACTGGGGAACAAAAATATTTTGTGGCCTTACTGAAGAGCTCAGTAACTATCAACGTGACACCATCATAGGATGGTGTGTCTCTATCGGGCCGTAGGCAGCTACTGTATCGTAAATACAGAATCTTAAGCATTCTAAACAACCGCCCATTTGGAAAAGGAAAATGCAATACATTTTTACTCTGAGCTGTGCTTTGATTGGTTGGTCGTAGATGGAAGGTCGGGTTGTCCTTTGAAGAATGTCTGGTGGTAGAACGGATACTTGGTAGTACCGTCGTCGTGTAGTAGGACAGATACTCTGTTCGTCCTCTCCTAGCCCACGTATACAGCTGCTGTTGCTAACGCAACGGCTAGGAGGTATCACTTCTTTAGTGAATAAGAGTTCAGAGTTCATACCAAGTTGCCATGCTATGTGCTCATGCTATATTCTGGCTGGTATAGTCGAAATTCATCCTTCCGGCGTGTAGGTCGTCACCTTCACGTTGAGATTCGATGCTAATTTCGTTTGGTTCTTGTCGTTCAACCAGAGCTCACGCTGAGGTTGGCTTAGTTCTGTAGGTGATCTTTGACCTTTCAATGTGGGTCCGCAAGTCTGCACGTCCTTGGAACAGGAAGTTGAATTTTCGTCAACGGGTTTAAAAAGTGGTGAAAGAAAGGCGTGTTTCATAGTTTATAACCCATGTCTGTTCACTTGGACCTCTGAGTGAGCAGAGTTTCTCTATGACAAACCGTTCTCTGATTTAAGAAGCTACAATTATATTTAATATTTTCACAAATAGTTTCATATTTAAACAATTAAATTGCACAACAATTCCATGTGAATCTGAATGTGTAGATTGTCCAAGATACAGTTTATGTCGTCCTATCATCAGTAATCATGTCTCAGATGCCAACTGATCTGACATCATATTCATTAAGTACCAACGCATATTTTCAACTGGTTGGATTACCGAAATATGGTTCTCTATGTTAACAAAGGGCTTTTTCAAGAGTCAGAGAGAGAGAGAGAAATGGGGGGGGGGTATATATGGGGATCATAAACCTCACCCAACAGGCCAACGTCATGACAATTTGCAAGCAGATTTAAGTCAAAACTGTAACTCGGCCACGTGGGGACATTCACTGTCTTCTTGGTAGGTAACGCCAGTGTAAATTTGGCCTTGTGTTTTAGGTTATTGTCCTGCTGAAAGGTGAATTCATCTCTCAGTGTCTGGTGGAAAGCAAACTGAACCAGGTTTTCTTCTAGGATTTTGCCTGTGGATAGCTCTATTACGTTTGTTTTTATCCTACAAAACTCCCTAGTCCTTGCCAATGACAAGCATACCCATAACATGATGCAGCCACCACTATGCTTGAAAACATATTTTGGAATATTTGCATTGTGTACACGCTTCCTTCTTTTCACACTGTCAATTAGCTTAGTATTGTGGAGTAACAACAATGTTGTTGATCCATCCTCAGTTTTCTTCTATCACAGCCATTAAACTCTGTAACTGTTTTAAAGTCACTCTTAGCCTCATGGTGAAATCCCTGAGCGGCTTCCTTCCATTCAATCACTGTACTGCTAATGTGACCCAGAGAGTGAGCAGGTCTCTGCACTACAATTACAAAGACATGTGTAGACACACATTGTGACAATATCGCCAAGTGTAAACACATTGTGACAGTATTGCCAAGCGTAAACACATTGTGACAATATCGCCAAGTGTAAACACATTGTGACAGTATTACCAAGCGTAAACACATTGTGACAGTATTACCAAGCGTAAACACATTGTGACAATATCGCCAAGTGTAAACACATCGTCACAGTATTACCAAGCTTAAACACATTGTGACAGTATTACCAAGCGTAAACACATTGTGCCAGTATTACCAAGCGTAAACACATTGTGACAGTATTACCAAGCGTAAACACATTGTGACAGTATTACCAAGCGTAAACACATCGTGACAGTATTACCAAGCATAAACACATCATGACAGTATTACCAAGCTTAAACACATCGTGACAGTATTACCAAGCGTAAACACATTGTGACAGTATTACCAAGCTTAAACACATTGTGACAGTATTACCAAGCGTAAACACATTGTGACAGTATTACCAAGCATAAACACATTGTGACAGTATTACCAAGCATAAACACATCATGACAGTATTACCAAGCGTAAACACATTGTGACAGTATTACCAAGCGTAAACACATCGTGACAGTATTACCAAGCGTAAACACATCGTGACAGTATTACCAAGCGTAAACACATCGTGACAGTATTACCAAGCGTAAACACATCGTGACAGTATTACCAAGCGTAAACACATTGTGACAGTATTACCAAGCGTAAACACATTGTGACAGTATTACCAAGCGTAAACACATCGTGACAGTATTACCAAGACAAAAAGCGTAGTAACCTAATGCTGTTGAAGATAGATGATGAGGATGATGATGATGACGATGAAGATGACCATGTGATAACTGAATCCTCTGGTTCATAACATCACCTCAGTGACCCCCGTATGATCTACAGTCCCTGACTTTAGACAGAACACGAAACACTGAGGTTCTATTCTGGTTCTAAAGGTTCTACACATGGAAGCCAGACATTCTATTCTGTTAAATCAGACAACAGGCAACTTCTGTCCAGAGGTAGGATGTCGTTGGCATCACAGTCCTCTCCTCCTTCATCTGATGATGTCAGACAGACAGACAGACAGACAGACAGACAGACAGACAGACAGACAGACAGACAGACAGACAGACAGACAGACAGACAGACAGACTAAAGTCATATAATCCCAAACACACACAAAGAGGAGAAATCCACTCCCATCCTCCCCCTACTCCTAAATCCTCTAGATTCCAACCCAATCCAGTCGATATAATCTACTACAGTTTACACACACTGGCCACCAGGCCACCACAACACTATCGAGACACTAGTACACATTCCTTAATTGATTTATTAATTTGTTCATTAACCTATTTAGTGATATAATCTACTAAAGTTTACACACACTGGCCACCAGGCCACCACAACACTATCAAGACACTACTACACATTCACACATTCATTTATTATGCATTCATTAATTAATTCAATAATTAATTCACTCATTTGTTCATTCATCAACCTATATAATCTACCCCACAACGGCAAACAGTAATTTTCAGACCTCAATTACCTAGTTAACTTCTCTCAGTTACCTTGTCTGAGTTACCTTGTCTGAGTTACCTTGCCTCAGTTGCCTTGCCTCAGTTGCCTTGCCTCAGTTGCCTTGCCTAAGTTACCTTCCCTCAGTTACCTTGCCTCAGTTACCTTGCCTCAGTTACCTTGCCTCAGTTACCTTCCCTCAGTTACCTTGCCTCAGTTACCTTGCCTGAGTTACCTTGCCTCAGTTACCTTCCCTGAGTTACCTTGCCTCAGTTACCTTGCCTGAGTTACCTTGCCTCAGTTACCTTGCCTCAGTTACCTTGCCTCAGTTACCTTGCCTCAGTTACCTTGCCTGCCTCAGTTACCTTGCCTCAGTTACCTTGCCTCAGTTACCTTGCCTGAGTTACCTTGCCTCAGTTACCTTGCCTGAGTTACCTTGTTACCTTGCCTCAGTTACCTTAGCCCTTGCCTAGTTACCTTGCCTCAGTTACCTTGCCTCAGTTACCTTGCCTCAGTTACCTTGCCTCAGTTACCTTGCCTCAGTTACCTTGCCTCAGTTACCTTGCCTCAGTTACCTTGCCTGAGTTACCTTGCCTCAGTTACCTTGCCTGAGTTACCTTCCATCAGTTACCTTGCCTCAGTTACCTTGCCCGAGTTAGCTTACCCGGGTTAGCTTGAGCGAGTTAGCTTGCCTAAACTGGAAATAACTGTTTCCAGACCAACAGGAGAGGAGTGTCTGGTGTGTTGCAGACAGCTGAGCTGTGTAGTGAGCTAGCGTCTGGTCTGGGTAGTTCATATGTTCACATAGACTAACACACCTACAATGTAAAACAATAACGGACAGGTTCCCTCATGTCAAAGTGGCTGGTTGGCTGTAAAAGCCCATTCTCAGAGTCTAGCTGAGTGTAAAGCCTTCCGCATTCCTCGGCTAGCCTAGCGCCTAGCTAACTCGGGCAAGGTGAACCCAACAAGTAACCTCGACGTTCGCTTGAAACTTTTGAAAAAAAAGCATGCAACAGCACTGTTTGTCCATTATGAGACGCCGTAGCCAGTATTCACTTCCTCAAAATAGTCCAAATGAATCTAAGATAACTCAAGAAATCGGTCATTAATATTTACGTTTTTTTTCCGAAGAGATCTTAGTCACACAATTGTATATCTAACTAGGATGTTTGGTGCAGTATTTCTCAAGTGGAAAAATGTGTATGAAAACGAGTCGTCTATAATTGAATGACAACAAACACTTCATTGAAGAATCCCTACTGTTGACCAATCAAGCGACGAAGGGGTGTACATGTCGGTTTACGAATTTTGGCTTGCCGAGAGAGAGAGAGAGAGAGAGAGAGAGAGAGAGAGAGAGAGAGAGAGAGAGAGAGAGAGAGAGAGAGAAAATGTGTGTGAACGAACAGCAGAAAAAAAGCATTGCTGAAGGCCACAACAAACAAAAATGTCACAAAATGTCATCATAATAGGAACTGTTTCTGATGGGAAGCATGATGGGGCCTTGAGGTAGCCCTACTCTGCTATATCTTTAGAGGAATGCTCGACTTTCACTCTCACTGAAAACTCACAACAACATCCCCTTCCTTCCTACTTCCTTCCCCCAAAGTCAATCAACCAATCAGCAGAGCACTCTAAGAACTGTTAAATATCATCAATCACTCATCACCAAAACCACTGCAGGAGCACAGCTAGAAAGAAAACAAATCAAATGTATTATTTTAAACTCTGTGTGTGGTTGTGTGTGGTTGTGGTATGTGTGTTTGGGTGTGTGTACGTGTTTGACCAGAAGTCCCCACTAGAATAGTAAACAAATACAATTCTGACCAACTGGGGACATTTTGTTAGTCGTCACGAGGTCAAATGCTGTTTCTAGGGGGTTTAGGGTTCAGGTTAGAATTGGTGTTAGAATTAATGTTAGGATTAGTGTTAGGGTTAGAATTAAGGTTAGGATTAGTGTTAGAATTAGTGTTAGGGTTAGTGTTAGGGTTAGAATTAGTGTTAGAATTAGTGTTAGAATTAGTGTTAGGGTTAGAATTAGTGTTAGAATTAGTGTTAGAATTAGTGTTAGAATTAGTGTTAGGGTTAGAATTAGTGTTAGAATTAGTGTTAGGGTTAGTGTTAGGGTTAGAATTAGTGTTAGAATTAAGGTTAGGATTAGTGTTAGGGTTAGAATTAAGGTTAGAATTAATGTTAGGGTTAGAATTAAGGTTAGGATTAGTGTTAGGGTTAGAATTAGAATTAAGGTTAGGATTAGTGTTAGGGTTAGAATTAAGGTTAGGATTAGTGTTAGTGTTAGAATTACATTAAGGGTTAGGGTTCAGGTTAGAATTAGTGTTAGGGTTAGGAGCTAGGGTTAGTTTTTTAGTTTTAAGGTTAGGGTTAGGGGCTAGGGTTAGTTTTTTAGTTTTAAGGTTAGGGTTAGGGGCTAGGGTTAGTTTTAGTTTTAAGGTTAAGGTTAGGGTTAGGATAAGATTACGGGTTAGAGTTAGGTTTAGGGGAAATAGGATTTTGAATGGGACTAAATTGTGTGTCCCAACAAGGTTAGCTGAACAAGACTGTGTGTGTGTGTGTGTGTGTGTGTGTGTGTGTGTGTGTGTGTGTGTGTGTGTGTGTGTGTGTGTGTGTGTGTGTGTGTGTGTGTGTGTGTGTGTGTGTGTGTGTGTGTGTGTGTGTGTGTGTGTGTGTGTGTGTGTGTGTGAGTGAGATTAGGGATGTGAATGGAGGAATGTTATGCGTTTAATTTGTTTAAGAGGCAGACATATCTGTAATTACATTACGCTGAGTAGGGCAGACAGCTGCAACACAAACACACCAGTCACACACACAAACACCCCAGTCACACACACAAACACCCCAGTCACACACACAAACACCCCAGCTTTGCGCAGTAACCATCCCACTCAGCGCATATAGCTACAGACCGAATGACCTCCCTTAAAAAAGTTGGTGCATTGGCGAATTTTGGAAACGACCTGAAAATGAATAACCTGCAGCCTGTTGACATTTAAATATAATGTATAAATATGATCGATAATATTAGGCCTAACTCGACTACTAATAAAGGCATGATCAGTCACTGGCACACGACTACAGTGTGACAGAAATAATAACCTACAGCGGACCCTATTTATCCACAGATTGTCATGACTACAGTTAACCATGACCTGACAAATTACAAGCCCTTGTCCTCGGATACACAAACACACCGAGATGACCATAGTCATGAATCACAGCCGAACGTTTAGTACTTTATATACCGTTATTCGGCCTCAAGGTTAAATTAATGTAACGGTTTCTTAATTCTTCCAACCCAGGTTTAGGTTCATATAGGTTTCGCGGAGATGAACTCAATGTAGCCTAACGGTATCTTCCAGCCCTGTTGGGTTAAGGTTAGGTTAGGTTAAAATAGCAATGCGGAGAACCCCCTACTGACTGACCTGCCAAGCGCCTCTCCCGGACATTCCTCCACAGTAGATCCCAAGCCTTGGACGTGGAATCCCGCAGCTGCTCGCTGATCGACCGGCGCAGCTGGAGCTTAGCAGACTTACGTTTCGTCGTCATATTAAACAACGACACATAATAATAATAATAATAAGCGACCCGGTTTCCACACACATATAGGCTACAACGACACCGAAAACAGTTATTCCGTATTATTCCCGTGGTGAATGTCTAAACTGGTTGCGCACCGGCTGCCTGCGGCAAAAGTCGTCACCTGGTTCGCTGCTGGCTCGAGCGCTGCGTCACCTTGCTGCACCAAGAGAGAGAGAGAGAGAGAGAGAGCGCGCGCGCGATCTGAATACAGGGCAAAGCCGATTTAAAAAAACAAATGTACTTTATTTTCGGTTCACGCTTTAGTATATAACCTAACTGTAATGTCCGTGGTTCTTCTATTCCTCGCTGTGAATGTATGAACGGCAGATGTTTCAGGTCATCCTGGATACATACAGGCTCTGTCTGTCTGTTCTGTGTCAATGCCAGATGTGAGGGGGTTTGAAGTTTCCTGCTGCTCTCATTGCAGAATGCATACTCTCTCCTTCTCTCTCACTCTCTCTCTCTATCTTTCTCTCTCCCCCCTTTCTCTCTCTCTCCCCTCCTTTCTTTCTGCTCTCTCTTTCTCTCTCTCCCTCTAGCCCCCTCCCTCTCTCTCTTTCTCTCTCAGACAAGAACCTCTGTCAGTGTCTGACTGGACGACACACACACACACACACACACACACACACACACACACACACACACACACACACACACACACACACACACACACACACACACACACACACACACACACACACACACACACACACACACACACACACACACACACACACACACACACAGTCCTCTTGAGGTTGGTCAATGATGGAAAATGCATTGCTTTTTAGACATATAAACTCAGCAAAAAAAGAAAAATCCCTTTTTCAGGACCCTGTCTTTCAAAGATCATTCGTAAAAATCAAATAACTTCACAGATCTTCATTGTAAAGGGTTTAAACACTGTTTCCCGTGCTTGTTCAATGAACCATAAACAATTAAAGAACGGTCGTTAAGACACTTCCCAGTTATGAAAACTTAGGACACTAAAGAGACCTTTCTACTGACTCTGAAAAACACCAAAAGAAAGATGCCCAGGATCCCTGCTCATCTGTGTGAACGTGTCTTAGGCATGCTGCAAGGAGGCATGAGGACTGCAGATGTGGCCAGGGCAATACATTGCAATGTTTGTACTGTGAGAAGCCTAAGACAGCTCTACAGGGAGACAGGACAGACAGCTGATCGTCCTCGCAGTGGCAGACCACGTGTAACAACACCTGCACAGGATCGGTACATCCGAACATCACACCTGCGGGACAGGTACAGGATGACAACAACAACTGCCTGAGTTACACCAGGAACACACAATCCCTCCATCAGTGTTCAGACTGTCCGCAATAGGCTGAGAGAGGCTGGACTGAGGGCTTGTAGGCCTGTTGTAAGGCAGGTCCTCACTAGACATCACTGGCAACAATGTCCCCTATGGGCACAAACCCACCGTCGCTGGACCAGACAGGACTGGCAAAAAGTGCTGTTCACTGACAAGTCGCGGTTTTGTCTCACCAGGGGTTATGGTCGGATTCGCGTTTATTGTCAAAGAAATGTGCGTTACACTGAGGCCTGTACTCTGGAGCGGGATTGATTTGGAGGTGGAACGTCCGTCATGGTCTGGGGTGTCACAGCATAATTTTTGTTGTCATTGCAGGCAACCTCAACACTGTGCGTTACAGGGAAGACATCCTCCTCCCTCATCTGGTACCCTTTCTGCAGGCTCATCCCGACATGACCCTCCAGCATGACAATGCCACCAGCCATACTGCTCGTTCTGTGCGTGATTTCCTGCAAGACAGATATATCAGTGTTCTGCCATGGCCAGCGAAGAGCCCGGATCTCAATCCCATTGAGCACGTCTGAGACCTGTTGGATTGGAGGGTGAGGGCGAGGGCCATTCCCCCCAGAAATGTCCAGGAACTTGCAGGTGCCTTGGTGGAAGAGTGGGGTAACATCTCACAGGAAGAACTGGCAAGTCTGGCAAAGTCCATGAGGAGAATATGCACTGCAGTACTTAATGCAGCTGGTGGCCACACCAGATACTGACTGTTACTTTTGATTTTGACCCCCCTTTGTTCAGGGACACATTATTCAATTTCTGTTAGTCACATGTCTGTGGAACTTGTTCAGTTTATGTCTCAGTTGTTGAATCTTGTTACGTTCATACAAATATTTACACGTTAAGTTTGCTGAAAATAAACGCAGTTGACAGTGAGAGGACGTTTTTTTGTTGTTGCTGCGTTTATATATATATATGGCTATATTAGCGTTTGTCATATCACACAACTCTGACTATAAACAGCACGTGTGGCTGTGAGTGGAGACCAGAGGGAGAACATTATTCGTTGATTATTACACAATGTATTGCGACCAGGAGGGTCCACCTGTATACAGTTGAGAGATAAACTAATTAACTCAAGAGAGTCATAATAAAACCTGAATATGATGATCCTGATTCTAGGAGGGTGTGTCATCTATACAGGAAGTCGGGTTAACAGGTGATGATCCTGATTCTAGGAGGGTGTGACGTCTATACAGGAAGTCAGGATAACAGGTGATGATTCTAGGAGGGTGTGTCGTCTATACAGGTAGTCAGGATAACTAATTCTAGGAGGGTGTGATGTCTATACAGGAAGTCAGGATAACAGGTGATGATTCTAGGAGGGTGTGATGTCTATACAGGAAGGCAGGTTAACAGGTGAGGCTGAGCTAAATTACAGGTAATGTCTGAACTCTAAGGGCTGGTTTTCCTGAAAATCACTTTCAATGGAGATTCTCCATTATGATTAAACAAGGCCATGGAAGTTTGAAACTCTCTCTGTCAGTGTGCCAGGAAACATCTCCTTTCAGACACATGAATCAGCGTTATCTGTCCTATATCCTCTCTGAAACTAAGTCATCCACCCAACCTACAGTATAGGATGTATGTGAATGGTATCCCTTAGTCTAACCCTGGCTGTGTGCTGCCAGGAATGTCTGTCTCTCTCTCTCTCTCTCTCTCTCTCCCTCTCTCTCTCTCTCTCTGTCTCTCTCTCTCTCCCTCTGTCTCTCTCTCTCTCTCTCTCTCTCTCTCTCTCTCTCTCATCAGACATCCTTTGTGTGTGCGTGAGCGCGCGTGTGTGTGTGCTTGCGTGCGTGTGTGTGTGTATGGAAAGAGATACCAGGTAACAGAGCAGATGTCAGAGGTATAACATGTTTAGATATTAGTCCTATAGGGATATTATGAAGTGTGATCTGGAGAGAGACAGTTTGGTCTAAACTCCTAAAGCATATACTGTACACTACCTCAACACCGTCACATCTACCTCAACACCGTCACACTACCTCAACACCGTCACACTACCTCAACACCATCACATCTATCTCAACACCGTCTCATCTACCTCAACACCGTCATATCTACCTCAACACCGTCATATCTACCTCAACACCATCACACTACCTCAACACCATCACACTACCTCAACACCGTCACATCTACCTCAACACCATCACATCTACCTCAACACCGTCACACTACCTCAACACCGTCACACTACCTCAACACCGTCATATCTACCTCAACACCGTCACACTACCTCAACACCGTCACACTACCTCAACACGTCACACTACCTCAACACCGTCACACTACCTCAACACCGTCACACTACCTCAACACCGTCATATCTACCTCAACACCGTCACACTACCTCAACACGTCACACTACCTCAACACCATCACACTACCTCAACACCGTCACACTACCTCAACACCGTCATATCTACCTCAACACCGTCACACTATCTCAACACCGTCACACTACCTCAACACCGTCACACTACCTCAACACCGTCATATCTACCTCAACACCGTCATATCTACCTCAACACCGTCTCATCTAGCTCAACACCGTCACATCTACCTCAACACTGTCATACTACCTCAACACCGTCACACTACCTCAACACCGTCACATCTACCTCAACACATCACATCTACCTCAACACCATCACATCTACCTCAACACCGTCATACTACCTCAACACCGTCACACTACCTCAACACCATCACACTACCTCAACACCGTCACATCTACCTCAACACCGTCACACTACCTCAACACCATCACATCTACTTCAACACTGTCACATCTACCTCAACACCGTCACATCTACCTCAACACCGTCACATCTACCTCAACACCGTCACACTACCTCAACACCGTCACATCTACCTCAACACCGTCACATCTACCTCAACACCATCACATCTACCTCAACACGTCACACTACCTCAACATCATCACACTACCTCAACACCGTCACATCTACCTCAACACATCTACCTCAACACCATCACATCTACTTCAACACCATCACCTCACCTCTACCTCACCACCATCCCCTCTACCTCAAAACCATCAGGAAAGGAGAGAGAGGAGGGGTGATGAGAAGAGAGGAAAGGAGAGAGAGGAGGGATGATGAGAGGAGGGGTGATGAGAGAGGAGGGGTGATGAGAAGAGAGGAAAAGAGAGAGGGGAGGGGTGATGAGAAGAGAGGAAAGGAGAGAGAGGAGGGGTGATGAGAGGAGAGGAAAGGAGAGAGAGGAGGGGTGATGAGAGGAGAGGAAAGGAGAGAGAGGAGGGGTGATGAGAGGAGAGGAAAGGAAAAAGAGGAGGGGTGATGAGAAGAGAGGAAAGGAAAGAGAGGAGGGGTGATGAGAAGAGAGGAAAGGAGAGAGAGGAGGGGTGATGAGAGGATGGGTGATGAGAAGAGAGGAAAGGAGAGAGAGGAGGGGTGATGAGAAGAGAGGAAAGGAGAGAGAGGAGGGGTGATGAGAGAGGAGGGGTGATGAGAAGAGAGGAAAAGAGAGAGGGGAGAGGTGATGAGAGGAGAGGAAAGGAGAGAGGGGAGGGGTGATGAGAGGAGAGGAAAGGAAAGAGAGGAGGGGTGATGAGAAGAGAGGAAAAGAGAGAGAGGAGGGGTGATGAGAGGAGAGGAAAGGAAAGAGAGGAGGGGTGATGAGAAGAGAGGAAAGGAGAGAGAGGAGGGGTGATGAGAAGAGAGGAAAGGAGAGAGAGGAGGGGTGATGAGAAGAGAGGAAAGGAAAGAGAGGAGGGGTGATGAGAGGAGAGGAAAGGAAAGGAGAGAGGAGGGGTGATAAGAGGAGAGGAAAGGAAAGAGAGGAGGGGTGATGAGAGGAGAGGAAAGGAAAGGAGAGAGGAGGGGTGATAAGAGGAGGGGTGATGAGAGGAGGGGTGGTGAGAGGAGAGGAAAGGAAAGAGAGGAGGGGTGATGAGAGGAGGGGTGGTGAGAGGAGGGGTGATGAGAGGAGGGGTGATGAGAGGAGGGGTGGTGAGAGGAGGGGTGGTGAGAGGAGGGGTGATGAGAGGAGGGGTGATGAGAGGAGGGGTGATGAGAGGAGGGGTGGTGAGAGGAGGGGTGATGAGAGGAGGGGTGATGAGAGGAGGGGTGGTGAGAGGAGGGGTGATGAGAGGAGGGGTGATGAGAGGAGGGGTGGTGAGAGGAGGGGTGATGAGAGGAGGGGTGATGAGAGGAGGGGTGGTGAGAGGAGGGGTGGTGAGAGGAGGGGTGATGAGAGGAGGGGTGATGAGAGGAGGGGTGGTGAGAGGAGAGGAAAGGAAAGGAAAGGAATGAGGCACATACCAAACAGCAGACACTCAAACACACACACACACACACACACACCGACAGGTCTTTTAGACCAGCGGAGCACCAGAATAACCCAGATGTGTAACTGAAACCCGTGAGGTCTAGAGCAGAGACAACATGGTTACCAGGGGTCGACTCACACACACACGGTGACCTCAGGGTCTCTGTGTAAATATTCCATGAATGAGGACAGATTAGGACCATTTAACACTTTAGCAGCTAAAGGACATAGACATATCAGACTAGCATATCAGACTAGCATATCAGACTAGCATATCAGACTAGCATATCAGACTAGCATATCAGACTAGCACATTAGACTAGCATATCAGACTAGCATATCAGACTAGCATATCAGACTAGCATATCAGACTAGCACGTTAGAGTAGCATATCAGACTAGCATATCAGACTAGCATATTAGACTAGCATATTAGACTAGCATATCAGACTAGCATATCAGACTAGCATATTAGACTAGCATATCAGACTAGCATATCAGACTAGCATATTAGACTAGCATATCAGACTAGCATATTAGACTAGCATATTAGACTAGCATATCAGACTAGCATTTTAGACTAGCATATCAGACTAGCATATTAGAATAGGATATTAGACTAGCATATCAGACTAGCATATTAGAATAGGATATTAGACTAGCATATCAGACAAGCAAAAAGCCTAGCATATCAGACTAGCACATCAGACTAGCACATCAGACTAGCATATCAGACTAGCATATCAGACTAGCATATTAGACTAGCATATCAGACTAGCATATTAGACTAGCATTAACTCCCTCTGCCAGAACTGGAGGGAGAGGAGTGGGAGGAGAAGAGAGAGGAGAACAAGTGGGACAGAGGAGAGAGAGAAAGGATAGGAGTTTGTCTCACTCTCTCTCTCTGATTTCTGACAGACTGAAGGCCCAGAGGAGAAGGGAGGAGGAGAAAGGTGAGACAGAACCGGAAAGAGGAGACAGAAGGGAGAGAGGAGAGAGAGAAGAGATGGAGAAAGAAAGGGAGGGAGGGAGGGAGGGAGGGAGGGAGGGAGGGAGGGAGGGAGGGAGGGAGGGAGGGAGGGAGGGAGGGAGGGAGGGAGGGAGGGAGGGAGGGAGGGAGGGAGGGAGGGAGGGAGAAGAGAGAAGAGATGGAGGGAGGAGAGAGAGAAGGACGGAGAAAGAAGGGAGGGAGGAGAGAGAAGGACAGGGGGAGGGAGGGAGGGAGGGAGGGAGGGAGGGAGGGAGGGAGGGAGAAGAGATGGAGGGAGGGAGGGAGGGAGGAGAGAGAGAAGGACAGGAGGAGGGAGTGAGGGAGGGAGGGAGGGAGAAAATGGTCTTGAGAAGAGGGGCCCAGAAAAGCCAGAACACTCCCTCCTCTGTCTCTGTTGACCATATCCAGGTCACAGGTCAAGCCTTCATGAGAAACACACTGAGAAGACTCTCAGTAACAGCCAATCAAAACTTACTCACACAACTATCAGCCAGTCATAGTACCTCTGGCCATGGTCCAGACAAAACTCACCTGATCTGTGTTTCAGACCAAATATACTGTGTGTGAACCTCATCTAGAACCTAAAAGGGTTCTTTAGCTGTCCCCATAGGATAACCCTTTTTGGTTCCAGGTAGAACCCTTTTGGTTTCAGGTAGAACCCTATTGAGTTCCAGGTAGAACCCTATTGAGTTCCAGGTAGAACCCTTTTGGTTCCAGGTAGAACCCTTTTGGTTTCAGGTAGAAGCCTATTGAGTTCCAGGTAGAACCCTATTGAGTTCCAGGTAGAACCCTTTTGGTTCCAGGTAGAACCATTTTGGTTTCAGGTAGAAGCCTATTGAGTTCCAGGTAGAACCCTATTGAATTCCAGGTAGAACCCTATTGAGTTCTGGGTATAACCCTTTCGGTTCCAGGTAGAACCCTTTCCCAGAGGGTTCTAAATCGAACTGAAAAGACTTGGAAACAAAAAGGGTTCTCCTATTGGGACATAAATGAACATTGTTTTTCTAAGAGAGCGTGTGGGCGTGTACCTGACCAGTATGGGCGTGTACCTGACCAGTATGGGCGTGTACCTGACCAGTATGGGCGTGTACCTGACCAGTATGGTGTGTACCTGACCAGTATGGGCGTGTACCTGACCAGTATGGGCATGTACCTGACCAGTGTGGGCGTGTACCTGACCAGTATGGGCGTGTACCTGACCAGTATGGGCGTGTACCTGACCAGTGTGGGCGTGTACCTGACCAGTATGGGCGTGTACCTGACCAGTATGGGCTTGTACCTGACCAGTGTGGGCGTGTACCTGTGTGTGCCCCTGACCAGTATGGGCGTGTACCTGTGTGTGCCCCTGACCAGTATGGGTGTGTACCTGTGTGTGCCCCTGACCAGTATGGGCGTGTACCTGACCAGTATGGGCGTGTCCATGACCAGTATGGGCGTGTACCTGTGTGTGCCCCTGACCAGTATGGGCGTATACCTGACCAGTATGGGCGTGTACCTGTGTGTGCCCCTGACCAGTATGGGCGTGTACCTGTGTGTGCCCCTGACCAGTATGGGCGTGTACCTGACCAGTATGGGCGTGTACCTAACCAGTATGGGGGTGTACCTGACCAGTATGGGCGTGTACCTGACCAGTATTGGCGTGTACCTAATCAGTATGGGCGTGTACCTGTGTGTGCCCCTGACCAGTATGGGCGTGTACCTGACCAGTATGGGCATGTACCTGACCAGTGTGGGCGTGTACCTGACCAGTATGGGCGTGTACCTGACCAGTATGGGCGTGTACCTGACCAGTGTGGGCGTGTACCTGACCAGTATGGGCGTGTACCTGACCAGTATGGGCTTGTACCTGACCAGTGTGGGCGTGTACCTGTGTGTGCCCCTGACCAGTATGGGCGTGTACCTGTGTGTGCCCCTGACCAGTATGGGTGTGTACCTGTGTGTGCCCCTGACCAGTATGGGCGTGTACCTGACCAGTATGGGCGTGTCCATGACCAGTATGGGCGTGTACCTGTGTGTGCCCCTGACCAGTATGGGCGTATACCTGACCAGTATGGGCGTGTACCTGTGTGTGCCCCTGACCAGTATGGGCGTGTACCTGTGTGTGCCCCTGACCAGTATGGGCGTGTACCTGACCAGTATGGGCGTGTACCTGACCAGTATGGGCGTGTACCTGTGTGTGCCCCTGACCAGTATGGGCGTGTACCTGGAGAGGAATCTGATCCGGTAACATTTACAGTACCGGGATTAGGAGGGATTATTTTAAATCGTCATGACGACAGAAATACTGTTCTCATGTGCCTGTCCTGTCATAAATGGCACCTTATTCCCTTTATAGTGCACTGCGTTTGACCAGGAGCCGTTACCAGGTGTACCATT
>NW_027258679.1:0-22500 GCF_045791955.1 Oncorhynchus clarkii lewisi | reverse complement strand
ACACATGTATAAGAACTTTATCAACATACTTTAGTCATACTTTATTATCATTTTTTATTTTTTTTTACTAGTGCATAAGGCATATGTTTTCTCCATTTGGAATATGATTTCATAGGAAGTCAAAAGTCAAAGTCAAAAGTAACGATTTTCCTCCGTGCAACTGGTGATCTGAAATGTGCAACTGGTGATCTGAAATGTGCAACTGGTGATCTGAAATGTGCAACTGGTAACCCAAAAAAAATAATTTGATTCTATGTTTCCTTACTTTTTCAAAGTCACTGTGCATTTGCAATATGTTTTAATGGGCAGGTACCATCACGAATTTGTCATGCTATAAAAATCCTGCAGGAATGTGAAATTGACTGGCCCGATGAACTCGGGATGGCTTTGCAGTGATTCTGGGTCATCTCAATCGCTCGTTTGGGTTGATTTCAGAATGTCGCTTTTGGTGATGTTTTTTCACTATAGAATCATATTGCAAATGCACGTGCAACTGCTCACCCAAAAAAAAAATGTTTAGATTTTTTTTGTTTATGTTTCCTTACTTTTTCAAAGTCACTGTGCATTTGCAATATGTTTTTTCACTATAGAATCATATTGCAAATGCACGTGCAACTGGTCATCCCCCAAAAAAATTTTTAGATTTTTTTTGTTTATGTTTCCTTACTTTTTCAAAGTCACTGTGCATTTGCAATATGTTTTTTCACTATAGAATCATATTGCAAATGCACGTGCAACTGGTCATCCCCCCCAAAAAAATTTAGATTTTTTTTGTTTATTTTTCCTTACTTTTTCAAAGTCACTGTGCATTTGCAATATGTTTTTTCACTATAGAATCATATTGCAAATGCACATGCAACTGGTCATCCCCCCCAAAAAAAATTAGATTTTTTTTATGTTTCCTTACTTTTTCAAAGTCACTGTGCATTTGCAATATGTTTTTTCACTATAGAATCATATTGCAAATGCACATGCAACTGGTCATCCCCCCAAAAAAAATTTAGATTTTTTTTATGTTTCCTTACTTTTTCAAAGTCACTGTGCATTTGCAATATGTTTTTTCACTATAGAATCATATTGCAAATGCACGTGCAACTGGTCACCCAAAAATAAAAATTTTGGATTTTTTTTGTTTATGTTTCCTTACTTTTTCAAAGTCACTGTGCATTTGCAATATGTTTCAATGGGCAGGTACCATTTTGTCATGCTCAAAATTTTTTAGATTATTTTTTTTTGTTTCCTTACTTTTTCAAAGTCACTGTGCATTTGCAATATGTTTTTTCACTATAGAATCATATTGCAAATGCACATGCAACTGGTCATCCCCCCAAAAAATTTTTAGATTTTTTTTGTTTATGTTTCCTTACTTTTTCAAAGTCACTGTGCATTTGCAATATGTTTTTTCACTATAGAATCATATTGCAAATGCACATGCAACTGGTCATCCCCCCCAAAAAAAATTAGATTTTTTTTATGTTTCCTTACTTTTTCAAAGTCACTGTGCATTTGCAATATGTTTTTTCACTATAGAATCATATTGCAAATGCACATGCAACTGGTCATCCCCCCAAAAAAATTTTAGATTTTTTTTGTTTATGTTTCCTTACTTTTTCAAAGTCACTGTGCATTTGCAATATGTTTTTTCACTATAGAATCATATTGCAAATGCACGTGCAACTGGTCATCCCCCCCAAAAAAATTTTAGATTTTTTTTGTTTATTTTTCCTTACTTTTTCAAAGTCACTGTGCATTTGCAATATGTTTTTTCACTATAGAATCATATTGCAAATGCACATGCAACTGGTCATCCCCCCCCAAAAAATTAGATTTTTTTTGTTTATGTTTCCTTACTTTTTCAAAGTCACTGTGCATTTGCAATATGTTTTTTCACTATAGAATCATATTGCAAATGCACGTGCAACTGGTCACCCAAAAAAAAAATTTTTGATTTTTTTTGTTTATGTTTCCTTACTTTTTCAAAGTCACTGTGCATTTGCAATATGTTTTTTCACTATAGAATCATATTGCAAATGCACATGCAACTGGTCATCCCCCCCAAAAAAATTTAGATTTTTTTTGTTTATGTTTCCTTACTTTTTCAAAGTCACTGTGCATTTGCAATATGTTTTTTCACTATAGAATCATATTGCAAATGCACATGCAACTGGTCATCCCCCCAAAAAAAATTTAGATTTTTTTTGTTTATTTTTCCTTACTTTTTCAAAGTCACTGTGCATTTGCAATATGTTTTTTCACTATAGAATCATATTGCAAATGCACATGCAACTGGTCATCCCCAAAAAAATTTTTAGATTTTTTTTGTTTATGTTTCCTTACTTTTTCAAAGTCACTGTGCATTTGCAATATGTTTTTTCACTATAGAATCATATTGCAAATGCACATGCAACTGGTCATCCCCCAAAAAAATTTTTAGATTTTTTTTGTTTATGTTTCCTTACTTTTTCAAAGTCACTGTGCATTTGCAATATGTTTTTTCACTATAGAATCATATTGCAAATGCACATGCAACTGGTCATCCCCCCAAAAAAAATTTAGATTTTTTTTGTTTATGTTTCCTTACTTTTTCAAAGTCACTGTGCATTTGCAATATGTTTTTTCACTATAGAATCATATTGCAAATGCACATGCAACTGGTCATCCCCCCCAAAAAAATTTAGATTTTTTTTGTTTATGTTTCCTTACTTTTTCAAAGTCACTGTGCATTTGCAATATGTTTTTTCACTATAGAATCATATTGCAAATGCACGTGCAACTGGTCACCCCCCAAAAAATTTTTGATTTTTTTTGTTTATGTTTCCTTACTTTTTCAAAGTCACTGTGCATTTGCAATATGTTTTTTCACTATAGAATCATATTGCAAATGCACATGCAACTGGTCATCCCCCCCAAAAAAAAATTAGATTTTTTTTGTTTATGTTTCCTTACTTTTTCAAAGTCACTGTGCATTTGCAATATGTTTCAATGGGCAGGTACCATCACGAATTTGTCATGCTCAAAATTTTTTAGATGTATTTTTTTTTGTTTCTTACTTTTTCAAAGTCACTGTGCATTTGCAATATGTTTTAAAGGGCAGGTACCATCACGAATTTGTCATGCTATAAAAATCTTGCAGGAATGTGAAATTGACTGGCCCGATGAACTCGGGATGGCTTTGCAGTGATTCTGGGTCATCTCAATCGCTCGTTTGGGTTGATTTCAGAATGTCGCTTTTGGTGATGTTTTTTCACTATAGGATCATATTGCAAATGTACAAGAGTCAAGTGGACAAGAGTCCATCAGTCAATTAGATATCATTCTGACCACCAAACTGATACAAACTGACACCAAACCCACTTTTTCCAACTCGTTTAGTAGCCAACTATTACATACTTCAGAGCTGGCCCAAAATTCACAACCCCTTCGGTTCAAACCATAAAAAAACCATAAAACACGTAGTTACGTTCTAGCTGCGGGTCCATTTCTTATGTTATGTGTTGGCCTAGCTGAGGCGACCCCGAATCCCAAGTTTCGGCTCGATAGGTCATTTGGTGTCCGAGAAAAACCCTAATTGGTGCTGAAAATCCACTATTTTCCATGACTTGCTACGGGGTCCTTGAATGAGCTATTGGACAGAAACGTTGGGGTCTGTCTATATGGGCCGAGACGTTTGCAATGCACCTAGTCTTGCGACTCTGGGACATTTCTAAATGTCGTCATTTTCGTGATGCAAAAATGAATTGAAGTTATTTCAAATGTACGAGGCTGTTTCTCGGTCCGAGAACCTTCTAGAGCCACGTAACTCACCACGCACCATCTACGGGAGGTCTAGAACAGGTTTCTAAAGTTTCGGAACTCTAGGTCCGACGGTTCTTTTTTAGCTCCAACAAAGCTAACTATTGGAGCCACTGTCTGTCTCTACGCACCCCAATACGTCCCTCCTTCCAAGTTGTGTTTTAGTGTGATTTTTTTTTCCTTTGAATTTTTTTGGGAAAAATGACTGATTTACAGTTCATGGGGGTTGCCTAATCACACATATGAAGTTTTGGAAAGATCAGACTTTTTTAACCCTTCGAAACAGCCCCTGAGACACCAATTATGGCACTTCCGGTTGGCACAGGAAGTTATAAATCAACACATATCCTCATTGGGGTATGCTGTTACAGAATCCTGAGTTTTAAGTCCTTACGTTAAGAATTGACTGATCTACACAGGGTTGAATGCACTATGTCTATCAAACTGCATGCAGTGTATGGGTAAACACTTTTAGGGGCATTTTAACCACTTCCGGTTGGTCCAGGAAGCTTAGAATCAACACAGGTAGACCTCATAGTGGCCTGATGGACTGGTACCGAAGACAGGTTCATACGGCATTCATAACCCACATAGGCCTCAGGTTGAAATTAGGGGTGCAGGCAATGTATTCCTATGGGGAGAGATGACACTGTAATCTGTGAGATCAAAAAACACTGTTTTACTGTTAAGGGTTAATGCCACACGGTCAAGGTTAGGCTTGTTCAGATCGGGAGGACCTTAGGAACATTCATGTGGTGCAATTTTTCTTCTCACTCTAACGGTTCTCTCACTGTCACCCAAAAGCAAATGACATTGTGGTGCAGGCTTCATTTTGGGCCTACTATTCTAATGCTCGCTGCGCCTAGACCGAGCGAGCTACGGTCAAGCGGGATATCTCGCTGAACTCGGTACGGCCTAGGGATTATGGTAATGCCATTTCCTGCTCTCTGTGTCTTTAAGCACCGCACTTTATCACTCCATCCTTCCTGTGTGTGTGTGAGGGAGCTTTTCTTTGACATCTGTTGGGATTAATGACTGATTTACAGTTCAGAAGGGTTACCTAGTCACACATATGAAGTTTTGGAGAGATGTGACTTTTTTAACCCTTCGAAACAGAGAGTGTGACCCAATTAAAGGCACTTCCGGTTGGCACAGGAAGCTATAAGTAAACACATGTCTTGATTTACATAGCCACTTACAGAATCCCGAGTTTTAAGTCTTTACGTTAAGAATTGACTGATCTACACAGGGTTGAATGCACTATGTCTATCAAACTGCAGGCAGTGTATGGGTAAACACTTTTAGGGGCATTTTAACCACTTCCGGTTGCTCCAGGAAGCTTAGATTCGACACAGGTAGATCTCATAGTGGCCTGATGGACTGGTACCGAAGACAGGTTCATACGGCATTCATAACCCATATAGGCTTCAGGTTGAATTTTGTGGTGCAGGCTATGTATTCCTATGGGGAGAGATGTCACTGTAATCTGTGAGATCAAAAAACCCTGTTTTACTGTGAAGGGTTAATGCCACACGGTCAAGGTTAGGCTTGTACAGATCGGGAGGACCTTAGGAACATTCATGTGGTGGAATTGTGCTTCTCACCCTAACGGTTCTCTCACTGCCACCCAAAATCAAATGACATTGTGGTGCAGGCTTCATTTTGGGCCTTCTTTTTTTCAAGTTTGCTGCATTCAGAACGAGCTACGGTCAAGCGGGGCGTCTCCTTGAACTCGGCACAGTCTGGAGACTATGGTGATGCCATTTTTTGTGTTGATTTCAGAATGCCATTTTGGTGATGGTCCCTCTCCGTTTAAACATATTGCAAATGTACAAAAGTCAACTAGCAAGTCAGTGTCCATCAGTCAATTAGATGTCATTATGACACCAAATGGATATCAATTGACACCAAACCCACTTTTTCCTACTCATTTAGTAGCCAACTATCACATATGTCAGAGCAGTCCCATAATTCACAGCGCCTTCGGTTTAAAACATAATAAAAAGGTAAAACACATAGTTACGTTCTAGCTGCGGGTCCAGTTCGGACATTATGTGAAGGCCTATGTGAGGCGACCCCGAATCCCGAGTTTCGGCTCGATAGGTCATTTGGTGTCCGAGAAAAACCCTAATTGGTGCTGAAAATCCACTTTTTTCCATGCCTTGCTACGGGGTCCTTGAACGAGCTATCGGACAGACACGTCGGAGTCCGTCTCTATGGGCCGAGCCGGTTTCAATGCACCTAGCCTTGCGTCTCTGAGACTTTTCTAAACGTCGTCATTTTCGTAATGGTCAAAATGAATTGAAGGTATTGCAAATGTACGAGGCTGTTTCTCGGTCCGAGAACCGTCTAGAGCCACGTAACTCACCACGCACCATCAACCGGAGGTCTAGAACAGGTTTCTAAAGTTTCGGAACTCTAGGTCTGACGGTTCTTTTTTAGCTCCAACAAAGCTAACTATTGCAGCCACTGTCTGTCTCTACGCACCCCAATACGTCCCTCCATCCAAGGTGTGTTTTAGTGTGATTTTTTTTTCCTTTGATTTTTTTTGGGAAAAATGACTGATTTACAGTTCATGGGGGTTGCCTAATCACACATATGAAGTTTTGGAAAGATCAGACTTTTTTAACCCTTCGAAACAGCCCCTGAGACACCAATTATGGCACTTCCGGTTGGCACAGGAAGTTATAAATCAACACATATCCTCATTGGGGTATGCTGTTACAGAATCCTGAGTTTTAAGTCCTTACGTTAAGAATTGACTGATTTACACAGGGTTGAATGCACTATGTCTGTCAAACTGCAGGCAGGGTATGGGTAAACACTTTTAGGGGCATTTTAACCACTTCCGGTTGGTCCAGGAAGCTTAGAATCAACACAGGTAGACCTCATAGTGGCCTGATGGACTGGTACCGAAGACAGGTTCATACGGCATTCATAACCCACATAGGCCTCAGGTTGAAATTAGGGGTGCAGGCAATGTATTCCTATGGGGAGAGATGACACTGTAATCTGTGAGATCAAAAAACACTGTTTTACTGTTAAGGGTTAATGCCACACGGTCAAGGTTAGGCTTGTTCAGATCGGGAGGACCTTAGGAACATTCATGTGGTGCAATTTTTCTTCTCACTCTAACGGTTCTCTCACTGTCACCCAAAAGCAAATGACATTGTGGTGCAGGCTTCATTTTGGGCCTACTATTCTAATGCTCGCTGCGCCTAGACCGAGCGAGCTACGGTCAAGCGGGATATCTCGCTGAACTCGGTACGGCCTAGGGATTATGGTAATGCCATTTCCTGCTCTCTGTGTCTTTAAGCACCGCACTTTATCACTCCATCCTTCCTGTGTGTGTGTGAGGGAGCTTTTCTTTGACATCTGTTGGGATTAATGACTGATTTACAGTTCAGAAGGGTTACCTAGTCACACATATGAAGTTTTGGAGAGATGTGACTTTTTTAACCCTTCGAAACAGAGAGTGTGACCCAATTAAAGGCACTTCCGGTTGGCACAGGAAGCTATAAGTAAACACATGTCTTGATTTACATAGCCACTTACAGAATCCCGAGTTTTAAGTCTTTACGTTAAGAATTGACTGATCTACACAGGGTTGAATGCACTATGTCTATCAAACTGCAGGCAGTGTATGGGTAAACACTTTTAGGGGCATTTTAACCACTTCCGGTTGCTCCAGGAAGCTTAGATTCGACACAGGTAGATCTCATAGTGGCCTGATGGACTGGTACCGAAGACAGGTTCATACGGCATTCATAACCCATATAGGCTTCAGGTTGAATTTTGTGGTGCAGGCTATGTATTCCTATGGGGAGAGATGTCACTGTAATCTGTGAGATCAAAAAACCCTGTTTTACTGTGAAGGGTTAATGCCACACGGTCAAGGTTAGGCTTGTACAGATCGGGAGGACCTTAGGAACATTCATGTGGTGGAATTGTGCTTCTCACCCTAACGGTTCTCTCACTGCCACCCAAAATCAAATGACATTGTGGTGCAGGCTTCATTTTGGGCCTTCTTTTTTTCAAGTTTGCTGCATTCAGAACGAGCTACGGTCAAGCGGGGCGTCTCCTTGAACTCGGCACAGTCTGGAGACTATGGTGATGCCATTTTTTGTGTTGATTTCAGAATGCCATTTTGGTGATGGTCCCTCTCCGTTTAAACATATTGCAAATGTACAAAAGTCAACTAGCAAGTCAGTGTCCATCAGTCAATTAGATGTCATTATGACACCAAATGGATATCAATTGACACCAAACCCACTTTTTCCTACTCATTTAGTAGCCAACTATCACATATGTCAGAGCAGTCCCATAATTCACAGCGCCTTCGGTTTAAAACATAATAAAAAGGTAAAACACATAGTTACGTTCTAGCTGCGGGTCCAGTTCGGACATTATGTGAAGGCCTATGTGAGGCGACCCCGAATCCCGAGTTTCGGCTCGATAGGTCATTTGGTGTCCGAGAAAAACCCTAATTGGTGCTGAAAATCCACTTTTTTCCATGCCTTGCTACGGGGTCCTTGAACGAGCTATCGGACAGACACGTCGGAGTCCGTCTCTATGGGCCGAGCCGGTTTCAATGCACCTAGCCTTGCGTCTCTGAGACTTTTCTAAACGTCGTCATTTTCGTAATGGTCAAAATGAATTGAAGGTATTGCAAATGTACGAGGCTGTTTCTCGGTCCGAGAACCGTCTAGAGCCACGTAACTCACCACGCACCATCAACCGGAGGTCTAGAACAGGTTTCTAAAGTTTCGGAACTCTAGGTCTGACGGTTCTTTTTTAGCTCCAACAAAGCTAACTATTGCAGCCACTGTCTGTCTCTACGCACCCCAATACGTCCCTCCATCCAAGGTGTGTTTTAGTGTGATTTTTTTTTCCTTTGATTTTTTTTGGGAAAAATGACTGATTTACAGTTCATGGGGGTTGCCTAATCACACATATGAAGTTTTGGAAAGATCAGACTTTTTTAACCCTTCGAAACAGCCCCTGAGACACCAATTATGGCACTTCCGGTTGGCACAGGAAGTTATAAATCAACACATATCCTCATTGGGGTATGCTGTTACAGAATCCTGAGTTTTAAGTCCTTACGTTAAGAATTGACTGATTTACACAGGGTTGAATGCACTATGTCTGTCAAACTGCAGGCAGGGTATGGGTAAACACTTTTAGGGGCATTTTAACCACTTCCGGTTGGTCCAGGAAGCTTAGAATCAACACAGGTAGACCTCATAGTGGCCTGATGGACTGGTACCGAAGACAGGTTCATACGGCATTCATAACCCACATAGGCCTCAGGTTGAAATTAGGGGTGCAGGCAATGTATTCCTATGGGGAGAGATGACACTGTAATCTGTGAGATCAAAAAACACTGTTTTACTGTTAAGGGTTAATGCCACACGGTCAAGGTTAGGCTTGTTCAGATCGGGAGGACCTTAGGAACATTCATGTGGTGCAATTTTTCTTCTCACTCTAACGGTTCTCTCACTGTCACCCAAAAGCAAATGACATTGTGGTGCAGGCTTCATTTTGGGCCTACTATTCTAATGCTCGCTGCGCCTAGACCGAGCGAGCTACGGTCAAGCGGGATATCTCGCTGAACTCGGTACGGCCTAGGGATTATGGTAATGCCATTTCCTGCTCTCTGTGTCTTTAAGCACCGCACTTTATCACTCCATCCTTCCTGTGTGTGTGTGAGGGAGCTTTTCTTTGACATCTGTTGGGATTAATGACTGATTTACAGTTCAGAAGGGTTACCTAGTCACACATATGAAGTTTTGGAGAGATGTGACTTTTTTAACCCTTCGAAACAGAGAGTGTGACCCAATTAAAGGCACTTCCGGTTGGCACAGGAAGCTATAAGTAAACACATGTCTTGATTTACATAGCCACTTACAGAATCCCGAGTTTTAAGTCTTTACGTTAAGAATTGACTGATCTACACAGGGTTGAATGCACTATGTCTATCAAACTGCAGGCAGTGTATGGGTAAACACTTTTAGGGGCATTTTAACCACTTCCGGTTGCTCCAGGAAGCTTAGATTCGACACAGGTAGATCTCATAGTGGCCTGATGGACTGGTACCGAAGACAGGTTCATACGGCATTCATAACCCATATAGGCTTCAGGTTGAATTTTGTGGTGCAGGCTATGTATTCCTATGGGGAGAGATGTCACTGTAATCTGTGAGATCAAAAAACCCTGTTTTACTGTGAAGGGTTAATGCCACACGGTCAAGGTTAGGCTTGTTCAGATCGGGAGGACCTTAGGAACATTCATGTGGTGGAATTGTGCTTCTCACCCTAACGGTTCTCTCACTGCCACCCAAAATCAAATGACATTGTGGTGCAGGCTTCATTTTGGGCCTTCTTTTTTTCAAGTTTGCTGCATTCAGAACGAGCTACGGTCAAGCGGGGCGTCTCCTTGAACTCGGCACAGTCTGGAGACTATGGTGATGCCATTTTTTGTGTTGATTTCAGAATGCCATTTTGGTGATGGTCCCTCTCCGTTTAAACATATTGCAAATGTACAAAAGTCAACTAGCAAGTCAGTGTCCATCAGTCAATTAGATGTCATTATGACACCAAATGGATATCAATTGACACCAAACCCACTTTTTCCTACTCATTTAGTAGCCAACTATCACATATGTCAGAGCAGTCCCATAATTCACAGCGCCTTCGGTTTAAAACATAATAAAAAGGTAAAACACATAGTTACGTTCTAGCTGCGGGTCCAGTTCGGACATTATGTGAAGGCCTATGTGAGGCGACCCCGAATCCCGAGTTTCGGCTCGATAGGTCATTTGGTGTCCGAGAAAAACCCTAATTGGTGCTGAAAATCCACTTTTTTCCATGCCTTGCTACGGGGTCCTTGAACGAGCTATCGGACAGACACGTCGGAGTCCGTCTCTATGGGCCGAGCCGGTTTCAATGCACCTAGCCTTGCGTCTCTGAGACTTTTCTAAACGTCGTCATTTTCGTAATGGTCAAAATGAATTGAAGGTATTGCAAATGTACGAGGCTGTTTCTCGGTCCGAGAACCGTCTAGAGCCACGTAACTCACCACGCACCATCAACCGGAGGTCTAGAACAGGTTTCTAAAGTTTCGGAACTCTAGGTCTGACGGTTCTTTTTTAGCTCCAACAAAGCTAACTATTGCAGCCACTGTCTGTCTCTACGCACCCCAATACGTCCCTCCATCCAAGGTGTGTTTTAGTGTGATTTTTTTTTCCTTTGATTTTTTTTGGGAAAAATGACTGATTTACAGTTCATGGGGGTTGCCTAATCACACATATGAAGTTTTGGAAAGATCAGACTTTTTTAACCCTTTGAAACAGCCCCTGAGACACCAATTATGGCACTTCCGGTTGGCACAGGAAGCTATAAATCAACACATATCCTCATTGGGGTATGCTGTTACAGAATCCTGAGTTTTAAGTCCTTACGTTAAGAACTGACTGATTTACACAGGGTTGAATGCACTATGTCTGTCAAACTGCAGGCAGGGTATGGGTAAACACTTTTAGGGGCATTTTAACCACTTCCGGTTGGTCCAGGAAGCTTAGAATCAACACAGGTAGACCTCATAGTGGCCTGATGGACTGGTACCGAAGACAGGTTCATACGGCATTCATAACCCACATAGGCCTCAGGTTGAAATTAGGG
Source organism: Oncorhynchus clarkii lewisi (assembly GCF_045791955.1). Taxonomy (NCBI): domain Eukaryota; kingdom Metazoa; phylum Chordata; class Actinopteri; order Salmoniformes; family Salmonidae; genus Oncorhynchus; species Oncorhynchus clarkii. The sequence continues at coordinate 11,026 of NW_027258679.1, read as the reverse complement.
GTGCAGGCAATGTATTCCTATGGGGAGAGATGACACTGTAATCTGTGAGATCAAAAAACACTGTTTTACTGTTAAGGGTTAATGCCACACGGTCAAGGTTAGGCTTGTTCAGATCGGGAGGACCTTAGGAACATTCATGTGGTGCAATTTTTCTTCTCACTCTAACGGTTCTCTCACTGTCACCCAAAAGCAAATGACATTGTGGTGCAGGCTTCATTTTGGGCCTACTATTCTAATGCTCGCTGCGCCTAGACCGAGCGAGCTACGGTCAAGCGGGATATCTCGCTGAACTCGGTACGGCCTAGGGATTATGGTAATGCCATTTCCTGCTCTCTGTGTCTTTAAGCACCGCACTTTATCACTCCATCCTTCCTGTGTGTGTGTGAGGGAGCTTTTCTTTGACATCTGTTGGGATTAATGACTGATTTACAGTTCAGAAGGGTTACCTAGTCACACATATGAAGTTTTGGAGAGATGTGACTTTTTTAACCCTTCGAAACAGAGAGTGTGACCCAATTAAAGGCACTTCCGGTTGGCACAGGAAGCTATAAGTAAACACATGTCTTGATTTACATAGCCACTTACAGAATCCCGAGTTTTAAGTCTTTACGTTAAGAATTGACTGATCTACACAGGGTTGAATGCACTATGTCTATCAAACTGCAGGCAGTGTATGGGTAAACACTTTTAGGGGCATTTTAACCACTTCCGGTTGCTCCAGGAAGCTTAGATTCGACACAGGTAGATCTCATAGTGGCCTGATGGACTGGTACCGAAGACAGGTTCATACGGCATTCATAACCCATATAGGCTTCAGGTTGAATTTTGTGGTGCAGGCTATGTATTCCTATGGGGAGAGATGTCACTGTAATCTGTGAGATCAAAAAACCCTGTTTTACTGTGAAGGGTTAATGCCACACGGTCAAGGTTAGGCTTGTTCAGATCGGGAGGACCTTAGGAACATTCATGTGGTGGAATTGTGCTTCTCACCCTAACGGTTCTCTCACTGCCACCCAAAATCAAATGACATTGTGGTGCAGGCTTCATTTTGGGCCTTCTTTTTTTCAAGTTTGCTGCATTCAGAACGAGCTACGGTCAAGCGGGGCGTCTCCTTGAACTCGGCACAGTCTGGAGACTATGGTGATGCCATTTTTTGTGTTGATTTCAGAATGCCATTTTGGTGATGGTCCCTCTCCGTTTAAACATATTGCAAATGTACAAAAGTCAACTAGCAAGTCAGTGTCCATCAGTCAATTAGATGTCATTATGACACCAAATGGATATCAATTGACACCAAACCCACTTTTTCCTACTCATTTAGTAGCCAACTATCACATATGTCAGAGCAGTCCCATAATTCACAGCGCCTTCGGTTTAAAACATAATAAAAAGGTAAAACACATAGTTACGTTCTAGCTGCGGGTCCAGTTCGGACAGTATGTGAAGGCCTATGTGAGGCGACCCCGAATCCCGAGTTTCGGCTCGATAGGTCATTTGGTGTCCGAGAAAAACCCTAATTGGTGCTGAAAATCCATTTTTTTCCATGCCTTGCTACGGGGTCCTTGAACGAGCTATCGGACAGACACGTCGGAGTCCGTCTCTATGGGCCGAGCCGGTTTCAATGCACCTAGCCTTGCGTCTCTGAGACTTTTCTAAACGTCGTCATTTTCGTAATGGTCAAAATGAATTGAAGGTATTGCAAATGTACGAGGCTGTTTCTCGGTCCGAGAACCGTCTAGAGCCACGTAACTCACCACGCACCATCAACCGGAGGTCTAGAACAGGTTTCTAAAGTTTCGGAACTCTAGGTCTGACGGTTCTTTTTTAGCTCCAACAAAGCTAACTATTGCAGCCACTGTCTGTCTCTACGCACCCCAATACGTCCCTCCATCCAAGGTGTGTTTTAGTGTGATTTTTTTTTCCTTTGATTTTTTTTGGGAAAAATGACTGATTTACAGTTCATGGGGGTTGCCTAATCACACATATGAAGTTTTGGAAAGATCAGACTTTTTTAACCCTTCGAAACAGCCCCTGAGACACCAATTATGGCACTTCCGGTTGGCACAGGAAGTTATAAATCAACACATATCCTCATTGGGGTATGCTGTTACAGAATCCTGAGTTTTAAGTCCTTACGTTAAGAATTGACTGATTTACACAGGGTTGAATGCACTATGTCTGTCAAACTGCAGGCAGGGTATGGGTAAACACTTTTAGGGGCATTTTAACCACTTCCGGTTGGTCCAGGAAGCTTAGAATCAACACAGGTAGACCTCATAGTGGCCTGATGGACTGGTACCGAAGACAGGTTCATACGGCATTCATAACCCACATAGGCCTCAGGTTGAAATTAGGGGTGCAGGCAATGTATTCCTATGGGGAGAGATGACACTGTAATCTGTGAGATCAAAAAACACTGTTTTACTGTTAAGGGTTAATGCCACACGGTCAAGGTTAGGCTTGTTCAGATCGGGAGGACCTTAGGAACATTCATGTGGTGCAATTTTTCTTCTCACTCTAACGGTTCTCTCACTGTCACCCAAAAGCAAATGACATTGTGGTGCAGGCTTCATTTTGGGCCTACTATTCTAATGCTCGCTGCGCCTAGACCGAGCGAGCTACGGTCAAGCGGGATATCTCGCTGAACTCGGTACGGCCTAGGGATTATGGTAATGCCATTTCCTGCTCTCTGTGTCTTTAAGCACCGCACTTTATCACTCCATCCTTCCTGTGTGTGTGTGAGGGAGCTTTTCTTTGACATCTGTTGGGATTAATGACTGATTTACAGTTCAGAAGGGTTACCTAGTCACACATATGAAGTTTTGGAGAGATGTGACTTTTTTAACCCTTCGAAACAGAGAGTGTGACCCAATTAAAGGCACTTCCGGTTGGCACAGGAAGCTATAAGTAAACACATGTCTTGATTTACATAGCCACTTACAGAATCCCGAGTTTTAAGTCTTTACGTTAAGAATTGACTGATCTACACAGGGTTGAATGCACTATGTCTATCAAACTGCAGGCAGTGTATGGGTAAACACTTTTAGGGGCATTTTAACCACTTCCGGTTGCTCCAGGAAGCTTAGATTCGACACAGGTAGATCTCATAGTGGCCTGATGGACTGGTACCGAAGACAGGTTCATACGGCATTCATAACCCATATAGGCTTCAGGTTGAATTTTGTGGTGCAGGCTATGTATTCCTATGGGGAGAGATGTCACTGTAATCTGTGAGATCAAAAAACCCTGTTTTACTGTGAAGGGTTAATGCCACACGGTCAAGGTTAGGCTTGTTCAGATCGGGAGGACCTTAGGAACATTCATGTGGTGGAATTGTGCTTCTCACCCTAACGGTTCTCTCACTGCCACCCAAAATCAAATGACATTGTGGTGCAGGCTTCATTTTGGGCCTTCTTTTTTTCAAGTTTGCTGCATTCAGAACGAGCTACGGTCAAGCGGGGCGTCTCCTTGAACTCGGCACAGTCTGGAGACTATGGTGATGCCATTTTTTGTGTTGATTTCAGAATGCCATTTTGGTGATGGTCCCTCTCCGTTTAAACATATTGCAAATGTACAAAAGTCAACTAGCAAGTCAGTGTCCATCAGTCAATTAGATGTCATTATGACACCAAATGGATATCAATTGACACCAAACCCACTTTTTCCTACTCATTTAGTAGCCAACTATCACATATGTCAGAGCAGTCCCATAATTCACAGCGCCTTCGGTTTAAAACATAATAAAAAGGTAAAACACATAGTTACGTTCTAGCTGCGGGTCCAGTTCGGACAGTATGTGAAGGCCTATGTGAGGCGACCCCGAATCCCGAGTTTCGGCTCGATAGGTCATTTGGTGTCCGAGAAAAACCCTAATTGGTGCTGAAAATCCATTTTTTTCCATGCCTTGCTACGGGGTCCTTGAACGAGCTATCGGACAGACACGTCGGAGTCCGTCTCTATGGGCCGAGCCGGTTTCAATGCACCTAGCCTTGCGTCTCTGAGACTTTTCTAAACGTCGTCATTTTCGTAATGGTCAAAATGAATTGAAGGTATTGCAAATGTACGAGGCTGTTTCTCGGTCCGAGAACCGTCTAGAGCCACGTAACTCACCACGCACCATCAACCGGAGGTCTAGAACAGGTTTCTAAAGTTTCGGAACTCTAGGTCTGACGGTTCTTTTTTAGCTCCAACAAAGCTAACTATTGCAGCCACTGTCTGTCTCTACGCACCCCAATACGTCCCTCCATCCAAGGTGTGTTTTAGTGTGATTTTTTTTTCCTTTGATTTTTTTTGGGAAAAATGACTGATTTACAGTTCATGGGGGTTGCCTAATCACACATATGAAGTTTTGGAAAGATCAGACTTTTTTAACCCTTCGAAACAGCCCCTGAGACACCAATTATGGCACTTCCGGTTGGCACAGGAAGTTATAAATCAACACATATCCTCATTGGGGTATGCTGTTACAGAATCCTGAGTTTTAAGTCCTTACGTTAAGAATTGACTGATTTACACAGGGTTGAATGCACTATGTCTGTCAAACTGCAGGCAGGGTATGGGTAAACACTTTTAGGGGCATTTTAACCACTTCCGGTTGGTCCAGGAAGCTTAGAATCAACACAGGTAGACCTCATAGTGGCCTGATGGACTGGTACCGAAGACAGGTTCATACGGCATTCATAACCCACATAGGCCTCAGGTTGAAATTAGGGGTGCAGGCAATGTATTCCTATGGGGAGAGATGACACTGTAATCTGTGAGATCAAAAAACACTGTTTTACTGTTAAGGGTTAATGCCACACGGTCAAGGTTAGGCTTGTTCAGATCGGGAGGACCTTAGGAACATTCATGTGGTGCAATTTTTCTTCTCACTCTAACGGTTCTCTCACTGTCACCCAAAAGCAAATGACATTGTGGTGCAGGCTTCATTTTGGGCCTACTATTCTAATGCTCGCTGCGCCTAGACCGAGCGAGCTACGGTCAAGCGGGATATCTCGCTGAACTCGGTACGGCCTAGGGATTATGGTAATGCCATTTCCTGCTCTCTGTGTCTTTAAGCACCGCACTTTATCACTCCATCCTTCCTGTGTGTGTGTGAGGGAGCTTTTCTTTGACATCTGTTGGGATTAATGACTGATTTACAGTTCAGAAGGGTTACCTAGTCACACATATGAAGTTTTGGAGAGATGTGACTTTTTTAACCCTTCGAAACAGAGAGTGTGACCCAATTAAAGGCACTTCCGGTTGGCACAGGAAGCTATAAGTAAACACATGTCTTGATTTACATAGCCACTTACAGAATCCCGAGTTTTAAGTCTTTACGTTAAGAATTGACTGATCTACACAGGGTTGAATGCACTATGTCTATCAAACTGCAGGCAGTGTATGGGTAAACACTTTTAGGGGCATTTTAACCACTTCCGGTTGCTCCAGGAAGCTTAGATTCGACACAGGTAGATCTCATAGTGGCCTGATGGACTGGTACCGAAGACAGGTTCATACGGCATTCATAACCCATATAGGCTTCAGGTTGAATTTTGTGGTGCAGGCTATGTATTCCTATGGGGAGAGATGTCACTGTAATCTGTGAGATCAAAAAACCCTGTTTTACTGTGAAGGGTTAATGCCACACGGTCAAGGTTAGGCTTGTTCAGATCGGGAGGACCTTAGGAACATTCATGTGGTGGAATTGTGCTTCTCACCCTAACGGTTCTCTCACTGCCACCCAAAATCAAATGACATTGTGGTGCAGGCTTCATTTTGGGCCTTCTTTTTTTCAAGTTTGCTGCATTCAGAACGAGCTACGGTCAAGCGGGGCGTCTCCTTGAACTCGGCACAGTCTGGAGACTATGGTGATGCCATTTTTTGTGTTGATTTCAGAATGCCATTTTGGTGATGGTCCCTCTCCGTTTAAACATATTGCAAATGTACAAAAGTCAACTAGCAAGTCAGTGTCCATCAGTCAATTAGATGTCATTATGACACCAAATGGATATCAATTGACACCAAACCCACTTTTTCCTACTCATTTAGTAGCCAACTATCACATATGTCAGAGCAGTCCCATAATTCACAGCGCCTTCGGTTTAAAACATAATAAAAAGGTAAAACACATAGTTACGTTCTAGCTGCGGGTCCAGTTCGGACAGTATGTGAAGGCCTATGTGAGGCGACCCCGAATCCCGAGTTTCGGCTCGATAGGTCATTTGGTGTCCGAGAAAAACCCTAATTGGTGCTGAAAATCCATTTTTTTCCATGCCTTGCTACGGGGTCCTTGAACGAGCTATCGGACAGACACGTCGGAGTCCGTCTCTATGGGCCGAGCCGGTTTCAATGCACCTAGCCTTGCGTCTCTGAGACTTTTCTAAACGTCGTCATTTTCGTAATGGTCAAAATGAATTGAAGGTATTGCAAATGTACGAGGCTGTTTCTCGGTCCGAGAACCGTCTAGAGCCACGTAACTCACCACGCACCATCAACCGGAGGTCTAGAACAGGTTTCTAAAGTTTCGGAACTCTAGGTCTGACGGTTCTTTTTTAGCTCCAACAAAGCTAACTATTGCAGCCACTGTCTGTCTCTACGCACCCCAATACGTCCCTCCATCCAAGGTGTGTTTTAGTGTGATTTTTTTTTCCTTTGATTTTTTTTGGGAAAAATGACTGATTTACAGTTCATGGGGGTTGCCTAATCACACATATGAAGTTTTGGAAAGATCAGACTTTTTTAACCCTTCGAAACAGCCCCTGAGACACCAATTATGGCACTTCCGGTTGGCACAGGAAGTTATAAATCAACACATATCCTCATTGGGGTATGCTGTTACAGAATCCTGAGTTTTAAGTCCTTACGTTAAGAATTGACTGATTTACACAGGGTTGAATGCACTATGTCTGTCAAACTGCAGGCAGGGTATGGGTAAACACTTTTAGGGGCATTTTAACCACTTCCGGTTGGTCCAGGAAGCTTAGAATCAACACAGGTAGACCTCATAGTGGCCTGATGGACTGGTACCGAAGACAGGTTCATACGGCATTCATAACCCACATAGGCCTCAGGTTGAAATTAGGGGTGCAGGCAATGTATTCCTATGGGGAGAGATGACACTGTAATCTGTGAGATCAAAAAACACTGTTTTACTGTTAAGGGTTAATGCCACACGGTCAAGGTTAGGCTTGTTCAGATCGGGAGGACCTTAGGAACATTCATGTGGTGCAATTTTTCTTCTCACTCTAACGGTTCTCTCACTGTCACCCAAAAGCAAATGACATTGTGGTGCAGGCTTCATTTTGGGCCTACTATTCTAATGCTCGCTGCGCCTAGACCGAGCGAGCTACGGTCAAGCGGGATATCTCGCTGAACTCGGTACGGCCTAGGGATTATGGTAATGCCATTTCCTGCTCTCTGTGTCTTTAAGCACCGCACTTTATCACTCCATCCTTCCTGTGTGTGTGTGAGGGAGCTTTTCTTTGACATCTGTTGGGATTAATGACTGATTTACAGTTCAGAAGGGTTACCTAGTCACACATATGAAGTTTTGGAGAGATGTGACTTTTTTAACCCTTCGAAACAGAGAGTGTGACCCAATTAAAGGCACTTCCGGTTGGCACAGGAAGCTATAAGTAAACACATGTCTTGATTTACATAGCCACTTACAGAATCCCGAGTTTTAAGTCTTTACGTTAAGAATTGACTGATCTACACAGGGTTGAATGCACTATGTCTATCAAACTGCAGGCAGTGTATGGGTAAACACTTTTAGGGGCATTTTAACCACTTCCGGTTGCTCCAGGAAGCTTAGATTCGACACAGGTAGATCTCATAGTGGCCTGATGGACTGGTACCGAAGACAGGTTCATACGGCATTCATAACCCATATAGGCTTCAGGTTGAATTTTGTGGTGCAGGCTATGTATTCCTATGGGGAGAGATGTCACTGTAATCTGTGAGATCAAAAAACCCTGTTTTACTGTGAAGGGTTAATGCCACACGGTCAAGGTTAGGCTTGTTCAGATCGGGAGGACCTTAGGAACATTCATGTGGTGGAATTGTGCTTCTCACCCTAACGGTTCTCTCACTGCCACCCAAAATCAAATGACATTGTGGTGCAGGCTTCATTTTGGGCCTTCTTTTTTTCAAGTTTGCTGCATTCAGAACGAGCTACGGTCAAGCGGGGCGTCTCCTTGAACTCGGCACAGTCTGGAGACTATGGTGATGCCATTTTTTGTGTTGATTTCAGAATGCCATTTTGGTGATGGTCCCTCTCCGTTTAAACATATTGCAAATGTACAAAAGTCAACTAGCAAGTCAGTGTCCATCAGTCAATTAGATGTCATTATGACACCAAATGGATATCAATTGACACCAAACCCACTTTTTCCTACTCATTTAGTAGCCAACTATCACATATGTCAGAGCAGTCCCATAATTCACAGCGCCTTCGGTTTAAAACATAATAAAAAGGTAAAACACATAGTTACGTTCTAGCTGCGGGTCCAGTTCGGACAGTATGTGAAGGCCTATGTGAGGCGACCCCGAATCCCGAGTTTCGGCTCGATAGGTCATTTGGTGTCCGAGAAAAACCCTAATTGGTGCTGAAAATCCATTTTTTTCCATGCCTTGCTACGGGGTCCTTGAACGAGCTATCGGACAGACACGTCGGAGTCCGTCTCTATGGGCCGAGCCGGTTTCAATGCACCTAGCCTTGCGTCTCTGAGACTTTTCTAAACGTCGTCATTTTCGTAATGGTCAAAATGAATTGAAGGTATTGCAAATGTACGAGGCTGTTTCTCGGTCCGAGAACCGTCTAGAGCCACGTAACTCACCACGCACCATCAACCGGAGGTCTAGAACAGGTTTCTAAAGTTTCGGAACTCTAGGTCTGACGGTTCTTTTTTAGCTCCAACAAAGCTAACTATTGCAGCCACTGTCTGTCTCTACGCACCCCAATACGTCCCTCCATCCAAGGTGTGTTTTAGTGTGATTTTTTTTTCCTTTGATTTTTTTTGGGAAAAATGACTGATTTACAGTTCATGGGGGTTGCCTAATCACACATATGAAGTTTTGGAAAGATCAGACTTTTTTAACCCTTCGAAACAGCCCCTGAGACACCAATTATGGCACTTCCGGTTGGCACAGGAAGTTATAAATCAACACATATCCTCATTGGGGTATGCTGTTACAGAATCCTGAGTTTTAAGTCCTTACGTTAAGAATTGACTGATTTACACAGGGTTGAATGCACTATGTCTGTCAAACTGCAGGCAGGGTATGGGTAAACACTTTTAGGGGCATTTTAACCACTTCCGGTTGGTCCAGGAAGCTTAGAATCAACACAGGTAGACCTCATAGTGGCCTGATGGACTGGTACCGAAGACAGGTTCATACGGCATTCATAACCCACATAGGCCTCAGGTTGAAATTAGGGGTGCAGGCAATGTATTCCTATGGGGAGAGATGACACTGTAATCTGTGAGATCAAAAAACACTGTTTTACTGTTAAGGGTTAATGCCACACGGTCAAGGTTAGGCTTGTTCAGATCGGGAGGACCTTAGGAACATTCATGTGGTGCAATTTTTCTTCTCACTCTAACGGTTCTCTCACTGTCACCCAAAAGCAAATGACATTGTGGTGCAGGCTTCATTTTGGGCCTACTATTCTAATGCTCGCTGCGCCTAGACCGAGCGAGCTACGGTCAAGCGGGATATCTCGCTGAACTCGGTACGGCCTAGGGATTATGGTAATGCCATTTCCTGCTCTCTGTGTCTTTAAGCACCGCACTTTATCACTCCATCCTTCCTGTGTGTGTGTGAGGGAGCTTTTCTTTGACATCTGTTGGGATTAATGACTGATTTACAGTTCAGAAGGGTTACCTAGTCACACATATGAAGTTTTGGAGAGATGTGACTTTTTTAACCCTTCGAAACAGAGAGTGTGACCCAATTAAAGGCACTTCCGGTTGGCACAGGAAGCTATAAGTAAACACATGTCTTGATTTACATAGCCACTTACAGAATCCCGAGTTTTAAGTCTTTACGTTAAGAATTGACTGATCTACACAGGGTTGAATGCACTATGTCTATCAAACTGCAGGCAGTGTATGGGTAAACACTTTTAGGGGCATTTTAACCACTTCCGGTTGCTCCAGGAAGCTTAGATTCGACACAGGTAGATCTCATAGTGGCCTGATGGACTGGTACCGAAGACAGGTTCATACGGCATTCATAACCCATATAGGCTTCAGGTTGAATTTTGTGGTGCAGGCTATGTATTCCTATGGGGAGAGATGTCACTGTAATCTGTGAGATCAAAAAACCCTGTTTTACTGTGAAGGGTTAATGCCACACGGTCAAGGTTAGGCTTGTTCAGATCGGGAGGACCTTAGGAACATTCATGTGGTGGAATTGTGCTTCTCACCCTAACGGTTCTCTCACTGCCACCCAAAATCAAATGACATTGTGGTGCAGGCTTCATTTTGGGCCTTCTTTTTTTCAAGTTTGCTGCATTCAGAACGAGCTACGGTCAAGCGGGGCGTCTCCTTGAACTCGGCACAGTCTGGAGACTATGGTGATGCCATTTTTTGTGTTGATTTCAGAATGCCATTTTGGTGATGGTCCCTCTCCGTTTAAACATATTGCAAATGTACAAAAGTCAACTAGCAAGTCAGTGTCCATCAGTCAATTAGATGTCATTATGACACCAAATGGATATCAATTGACACCAAACCCACTTTTTCCTACTCATTTAGTAGCCAACTATCACATATGTCAGAGCAGTCCCATAATTCACAGCGCCTTCGGTTTAAAACATAATAAAAAGGTAAAACACATAGTTACGTTCTAGCTGCGGGTCCAGTTCGGACAGTATGTGAAGGCCTATGTGAGGCGACCCCGAATCCCGAGTTTCGGCTCGATAGGTCATTTGGTGTCCGAGAAAAACCCTAATTGGTGCTGAAAATCCATTTTTTTCCATGCCTTGCTACGGGGTCCTTGAACGAGCTATCGGACAGACACGTCGGAGTCCGTCTCT